>NW_022196900.1:65296008-65308926 GCF_008632895.1 Mastomys coucha | reverse complement strand
AGTGCCAAGCCTCAACTCCTTTGCATGACACCTTCAGTCCTGGGCCATCAATTGCAAACTGAGGCTGCCTCTTCACCAATGGCCTCCCACGGCCTCTCACTGTGCTGAGCCTCAGCTGTTCTTCATGACCCCTTCATGCCTTCAAAACAAATACCACCTGGGTGACTCTTACACGTTACCAAGTCCTGCTGCAGCACAAGGTACAACCTTGGCTATCTCTGGAACACAGCCTCTTTGTGCTCTCAGAAAACATCTCCCAGAAGATGTTACCTCAGTGATGCTGGTCTCTTCTTAATCACTGCTAATTTCTTAGCTCTAGCTAACCAGCATCAATAGTCCCAGTAATGCAAAGTTTTCACTTTAGTAGTTCTGGTATCTTGTTAACCACAGCTGATACTTCAGCCCCAGATAACCAGAACCATAGAATCTTCACAATCAAAACAACATGGTCCTGATAAGAGTCTTTAATCTTCCCTCTGAAATTTCACAAGCCAGGTCTCCATCTTCTGCACTGTACTCAACATGATCTTCCAAGCTCCTACAGAACATCCCACAGAGTTCTTAGCAATCAGTGGCTCTTCTAGCTCAAAGTTCCAAAGTCCTTCCACAGTCCTCCCCAAAACATGGTCAGGTTGTCACAGGAATACCCCACTATGCTGGTACCAATTTAGTATTAGTCAGGGTCCTCTAGAGTCACAGAACTTATGGTAGTCTCTATGTAGTAAAGGAATTTATTGATGACTTACAGTCTGTAGTCCAACTCCCAACAATGGTTGGCAGCAGCTGTGAATGGAAGTCCAAGGATCCAGCAGTTGCTCAGTCCCACAAGGCAAACAGGCAAAGCATAGAGAGCCTTCCTTCTTCCAATGTCCTTATATAGGTCTCCAGCAAAAGGTGTGGCCCAGATTAAAGGTGTATGCAACCACACCTTTAATCCCAGATGACCTTGCTTGAATTTGTAGATCTTCCAATCTTAATCTTCTAGGATTCATAGCCACTATGCCACCACACCTTTAATCCCAGATGATCTTGAACTCATAGATCTTTCTATCTTAATCTTCTGGGATTCATAGCCACTCTAACTCAAGATCTCCATGCCAAGATTCAGATCGGAAACTTGTATCTCTCAGCCTCCAGATTAGGGCCAGGTGAGCCTTCTAATTCTGAATTGTAGTTCGTTTCAGATATAGTCAAGTTGACAACCAGGAATAGCCACTACAACCACCATACCTCTAATTCTTACTGTGGTTCAGAAACACTTCTGAGTGAGGCTTGGGGGTGGGAGGAAGTTTAAAACAGATGCACAAACTCCTTGCCAGCTCTGTCTCTGATAGGAAAGGTTTACTCCCCTACCTTGTAGGGTTTCCAAGGTAAAGTTTGAACGGCCTCACACCTTCACATGGCCCTCACCCTTGAACTGTCTGCTCTGAGGTCACTCACGATGCCCTGTGAAGGTAGATCTACATCCAGAGCCCTTGCTAGCCATTGTGTGAGTGAGATACTGTGGAAGTGCCAATCAAACCTTCAGTTGACTGCAGCCCCAGGATACATCATGAGCCAAGAGCACTCTGCCAAACTGCTCCTGTGTTCCCGGCTTTCAGACGCTGTGTGGAGCGGTAGATGCCTGTTATCTCAGGCTGTTTAGATTTGGTGACATTTGTTGCTGGGTGGAAAGCCCAGGAGCTTGGGAGCTGCTGAGTTGACTGTTACATACTGAAGTGGAGTTCTTGAGTAGCCAGGAAACAACTGTTCCCTCCATACTCTTTTACACTGACAAGGGAGGGTAGAAGGCCCCTGTAGGGAAAGGACACAGGTGGCAGCAGGACAGATGACTTCTGGTGACAGGAGGAATGTGTGACTTATAGGGATGAGACAGGATAGTACAGAGGGAGCGGATTATCTGTTAGTTATCTTCAGGTGCATCAATGTTTTCAAGGGAGAGAGACAAAACCATAGGCTAGGATTATGTAAGCGAGGAGGTGCTGAGGGCTGGAGGAGAGAGAAAGGTATGGCAGACTTGGTTTTCTTCTCATCCCTGGCACTGGACTCGGCACAGAAGAAATCTGAAGGAACAAGTGTCCGCTGAAACGGACTTTGAAGTCTCAGCCGCATCCCTTCTTCTATGGGTGGTCTCCGGAGAGCGGCTGGGCCCTGAATGAGGTGCCACCTATTGTGAGATGCCACCCGTTATGGGATGGCACAGAAGATGCTCGAGCAACATCATTGCTGCTTTCCCAAGCACCACCACCTCCATATCCTACCAGGCTGTACGATGTCCTTGAAGTCAGACAAAAAAAAAAAAAAAAACTGGACTGGACAAATTTTCCATTTTTGTACTTCAATAAATTGACTTAAACTAATCATTAAGGACTTGATTTTCCTCTCTTAAAAATGGAAGAAGAGATTTTATGAGGTCAGGTTTACTTTTTTTTTGAAGCAATTTGGCAAGGTTTTCTATTTCCAAATTTGTAAATGGCAGAGCGGGCAATTACAAAGGAAAGAGAAGCAGGGCCAAGAAAGACAAGCTGGGTTGGTGGCTCTGTAAATTGCTCTGTTCCTGTCAGCCCCAAATGCGGGTGCTTTACGTGTTCAGTGAGCTCTACCTGAAGCCCTTTCTTACAGGGCAGGTGTGAGGCCTACAGGAAGCAGCGGAGGGGAAGCATTTTGCCCTCTGTAGTGTGCTCGCCAATGCCCAGCGGGGTGGGAGCAGCCTGTGTCTTGATGAGAATGCTGGGTGCCTGTGCACTGTGGGAGAAAAGGTCTCAGAACTTCTGGAAGAGTCTTCTAGAAGGCCCAAGGCAGCCTCATGTGGTCCTTTTGGTTCTGGCTTTTGCAGTCTGTCCTAATAAAACCAGGACATGTCACCCATGCTCTGGACTGGAGGCAAAGCAGAAACACATCAGCTGCCCAGCCCTGACAAGAAGCAGGCAGGGAAGAGCACACTATCCCTGCTCATTTGGAAGAGATCTTTTCTCCATACTTCCGCAGGCTAACACAAGGAACCAGATTCCCAGAGGTGGGCGGAGGAGGGACAGGGACCGATTCAGCACTTCTGAATTTGGACTTCAGTTCTGTCCCATTTTAGATACAAAGGTTGGTCATATATATCCTGGTTTGCCTTGTTCCTAAGTACAAACTTATTAACCTGATCCTGGGTAGTGATTTATTAGTACTGCCCCTTCCAAAAAAATAAAAAATAAAAATGCCCCTGTGTGAATGAAAACATTGGAAGATCATTTTGTGGATTTAGTACTTGCTCTGACTTCTTTGGACCTCATTTCCATGCCAGAGAAATGGAATTCTTTGTCTGCAGACTGCAGGGTTGTGGTTGATAGTCATACATGGCTAACACGAAGGTTTTTAAATAGGTGCTCAGATATTAACCTTGCTCTAGCTTAAGCTTTCGCCTTGTTTCCTCCAGAGTATGGAAACACGAGTCTAGCTTGGTCATGTGGACTCCAGTCCAGAGGGGAACGCACCACTGGCCTGGCGTATTAAAGCAGATCTCTGCGCTCTCACCTAGTGCTCTCAAAGGAATGCTTCTGGGCATGGGTTTTGGGCTGCATGTGACAGCTTCCTGATGAACCTGAGGCTCCTGACCCGGGACCGCATTTTGGGAGCCACTACTCTAGCTTTCCTACTTCCAAACATTTCTGGTCTTTGTCAGAATGATCCTTCCAAACACAGGTCAGCCCAAGCTGCTCCCACTCACAGTGGCAGTGGGGTCAGAGGTCATGCTCCAGAGCAGGCAAACCTGGAGTCTGAAGGAGAATGAGGGCATGACTGGAAGAGTTCAGACTGAACATGGTCAGCAGAATGGACCAGGCTATGGGGAGAGGGGCAAGAGAGGGGACCAAGAGAGGGAGAAGGACAAAGAGGATTAAAGGCAAAGAAAGCCAAGAGGATGGAGAGAGTGCTGGGCTAAAATGACTCAGTTATATAAGGACCAGAAGCTGGAGAAGCAAAGTGAAACTCAGGGGCTCAAGGGGTTTAGGGTAGGGGGCAGGTGTGTGTGTGTGTGTGTGTGTGTGTGTGTGTGTGTGTGTGTGTATCCAGGACTCTAACCATTACAGAGAGAACAGGTACTGAGAGAAGCTGGTGGACAGTGTCCATTGACTGTGATATGTTTAATAAATGCCCCAGTTAGCCATTTGCCACAGAGTCAAGGTGGCACCTGGCCCTTCTTTAGGTTAAAGGAATTACAAGTCAAGCCTAAACGTAGTTGGGGAAGATTTGTCTCAACAGCACCTGTGAAAAGTTAGCCTCAGAAAAGGAGTTCTTGTGACAGGAGTCCTTCTTGTCCTGCCCCAGTATAAAAAAATGGTCATCTCACCCTATGATCTGACTGAAGGCCCTGACAGCCTCTAAAGAGAAGACTACCCTCTGCTAGCTGTGACCTGGTTCTTATCTTCTAAAACCCAAGGTTAGAATTATCCCATTGGGACAAAATGAGATCTCAAGGCGGAGACCTCTGAGGTTATGGGATCCCACCACATTTATAGCCCAGGAGAAGAAGGAAAAGAGGGAGATGGGATATAGTCGACTATTCATGGAGTCTTGTTGCCTGAGCTACATACTAGGTCCCTGCTGTATACATCAAGGATACAATGCTGTTTGTGGTTAACATGATGCTTAGCCACATGGTAATGAATGGTAATGAATTAGCTTTCTCGGGCTGCCATAATGAAGTATCAAAATCAGAAATACATTTTCACACAATGCTGGAGGTTAGATACCCAAGATCAAGGTATTGGCAGAGTTAGTTTCTTCTGAAACTTCTCTCTTATGCTCATAGGTGGCTGTCTTTCCCCTGAATACCCAACCGTGTGTTCTTAGGAGAGTGGTAATCACATTGGATCGGGGATCACCCTGATGACTTCATCTTACCATACCCCCCCTTTAAAGGCCTAATCTTCAAGTGTGGTCACATTTGGAGGTACTAGATACCCGATCTTCAACCATGACTTTGGAGATTGGGGCACATAGCAGGAAAGCAGCCTTCAAGAAGGTTCCAACCATCCTGCCTCCTGATCTTTACTCCGGAGTACAGTCCCTTCTGCAGTGTCCTAGAGCTGCTCCATATGATCAACAATGCACAGCAGAAGGGATTGTGATGGCTCGTCACTTCCAACATGAGGTTACAGAAGAGCTATGCTTCTCATTAATCATCCTGGCTTTCTAGTGAGACACTCCCTCTTGGGAAAGCCAGCTGCCATATTAGGAGACTCATGTTGCGGGGACCACAGGTCTCCTGCTAAGAGCCACTGGGAAAGCAGGTCTTTCAGCCACAGTCAAATATTCAGAAAACTGGAACCTCACAAGTGACCCTGAGCTGGCCTCCCCTGGCATAGCTCTGCTGGGCTCAGGGAGTCTGAGACAGTGAGTGCTTGTTTGAAAAATTGCCATTAACTTTGGAGTTGTTTGGTATTTAGCAATAGGTGAAGAACAGCAAGGCAGATCCCGGGTGGGTGGGTTGGGGGGGCAGAAAGAACCAGATGCATACATGCCTGACTTCCTTGCTCTTTCTAGCACAACCCATCAATTGAATCAAGAGGAGTTTTGGCTTAGATAATAGTGCTGAGGTATACAGGAAGACAGGTGGGGGTTGGCGGGGGAAGAAGAGGAAGAAAAGCCCTTCATAGCCAGGTGAGGAGAGGCTGGGAAAGGGTCAGCTAAACATACTAGTCTAAAGGAGGGGCAGAACTGAGAAGGCCCAATGCCATCCACTGGTGTCCCGGCTGTGTCAGGCCTTGTTTGTGAGCAGAGGGGGATGTGCTCTGGGCTTCCCCAGAAGGCAGTGTGAGTCATAAACCACTCTAGTCTGTCAGATCAAAGGCCTTTTCCAACCAGGCCCTGATTTCTCTCACAGCTTTGCAGTGCCCAGGGCCGCACAAGCCACTCAGCAAGCAGCAATGATCCTTTATTCATTGCCTACTGTGTGCCAGCTGCTGGGCCAGACACGTGACTTAATCCCACAGTCAGAAGATGTATAAGATGTATATACTGTAAAGTTCATTTCACAGGAAAAGTTACAACAGGTTTGGAGAGCCAAGGTTATGTATGGATGCCTCCTGGTAAGGGTTTGAATCCAGTTCTGGGTCTTTCTAACTGTTCCTGGTCACTGGGGACACTGCATTCCCCTCCGATGGGACCCATCAGCAAGGAAGCTGGTTGCATGCCTTATCCATACAACTTTTTTTTTTTTTTTTTGGTTTTTCGAGACAGGGTTTCTCTGTATAGCCCTGGCTGTCCTGGAGCTCACTCTGTAGACCAGGCTGGCCTCGAACTCAGAAATCCACCTGCCTCTGCTTCCCAAGTGCTGGGATTAAAGGCGTGCGCCACCACGCCCGGCTTCCATACAACTTTTTAAGGGCACTTCTTACATGCCTCACATCGTGTGATGAGAATGCAAGATTAGCAAACTCCCATGGGTTGAGCAGAGAAGGCAGCACACTTTGGTATACTCACCTGTTTCCTTGCGACAGGGGGACTCACAAAGGCTTGTGGGAATTGAGGCCTAAGTCTGATGGACCTGAGCACTCAAGGAGGGCTTCCTGCAGGAAGGGCTTCCTGACAGCTTGATGTTGACAACAAAAAGAAGTAGAAGGTGATTGAACTATATACGGAACCCAGGTTGCAAAGAGCTGGGTACTTTGGGGTAGCCTCCCTCTTCGTAGTGTGGTCTTAAGGATGGAGAACATGGAGCTTGTCCAAATGACAGAATCTCAGGTTCAACCATAGACCCGTAGAATCAGCAGCAGAAGCAGATGGTTTTTAAAAGTCAACATCCTACTGGGGACAGAAGAAGCATATGTTAAAAGCCATGCATAGCATATGACAGGAAGGTGCCAGGCATGGTGGCACAGTACCAAATGATGTGTTAGAATAGCTGCTGGAGTCTGGACACACAGCACACTAGGCCCAAACAGTTCCACATGTAAGAGGTTTTATTGGGAGAGAGAGACAGGGTGGTGACGGAAAGAGAAGAGAGAGAGAGAGAGAGAGAGAGAGAGAGAGAGAGAGAGAGAGAGAGACAGACAGAGAGAGAGAGACAGAGAGAGAGACAGAGAGACAGAGAGACAGAGAGACAGACAGAGACAGACAGAGACAGACAGAGACAGACAGAGAGACAGAGAGACAGAGAGACAGAGACAGAGACAGAGAGAGAGAGAGGGAGGAAGAGAGAGAGGCATTCCCTATATATGTGTGTGTGTGTGTGTGTGTGTGTGTGTGTGTGTGTGTGTGTGTGTGTGTGTGTGTATGTGTATGAGTGGTGATGTGGTGGCCACAGGCAAAGGTGGAAGGTGAGCCCAGTGGATTCTGGGAATATGGTGGGAATATGGCTTGGCTCACTTTTGTGATGTCATGGGTTTTGGAGGCCCTGATGCCAACACCTAGCACTTGAGGGGCACAGGCAGGTGGGTCTCGTCCACATACCGAATTCCAGGTCAGCCAGGGATACATTAGTGAAATTCTGCCTTAAAAGAGGCATGGGAGGGTTGACTTCTTCAGATCCCGGTGATGAGGGTTTATTCCGTTTTTCAAATGAGACAGCTAAGACATTAAAAACATTAGCTGATCCAAAACTTAACTCCATTTCTTCTGTCCTAAAACAAGCTCGGTCTGTTTTATTATGTATTTTCCCCTGCCAGACATGAGTTTGTCACTCGTTAATCACACCAATAGATCAGTGAACAGAATGAGGACATGGAACAAAGGGATTTTGATGGCAGGCGGGCAGACAGCAAGCTGAGCTCGGACCACAGGTTGCTATTTGTAAGAGGAGGCTAGGCAAAGCGCTGGGCGTCAGAGGCTGGAGGCTGGATGTCCGTGGACTGGGGGAAGGGGAAATGCAGTACTAGCAGTGTTGCCAACTTCCTCTTGCTGAGTTCTCAGACATCTTCATGTTGTGACTGGCTGAGGCAGGGTAGAGCTCCCTTGGCACAGGACACAGAATCGCATGTGTCGAGGCAGGTCGAAGCAGGTGAGCTAGCGTTCAAAGCACTAGCTTGCTGGGACTGGATCGATTTCATGGCCTGTAATTTTTATTTTTATTTTTTGGACTTTAAGCCCTTATCATTTAACTTCTTCTATTAGTCTTATGTTCCCCTTAAGCGGCCCATTCTTTCCTGGCCTAGGCCTTTCCACAAGCAGTTTATTCAGACCGCTCTGACAAAATATGGGAGAAGACAACTACAGAGGAGTAGAGACTTACTGTGGCTCATGATGCCAAGAAAGCTCTCCTTCCAAGGTCACTAACTGGCTCTATTGTTTCTGGCTTTGTGAATGCTGAGGCAGAGGGTCGCGGTGAGGAGCACAGGGTGGAGCAAGGTAGCTCACTTTGTAATAGGTAAGGAGCAGAGACAAGATATGTCCTCCAAAGGCACACAGCCCATCATCCGCCTCTTGCAAAGGGTCCTCTCCTTCCAGTAGCCCATTTAGCTGTGAAGCCAACAATAGGTTAAAACACGAGTAAAGTGAAGCCCATACAATGATCCAACCGTCTCTCAATAGCAGGGGGCCGAGCTTCCTTCAACACAAGAACCTTGTTGGGGGCACATTTGATAGCTAAACCCTAGCTAGCCGCAATCAGCTGAATGATGAAGAGCTCCTTTTCCTAACTGTGTGACCTTGGCAAACAGCTTAGCCGTTCTTTGCTTCATTTTTCTTGATGTGTATAGTAGAGAGGATAATAAGAACACAGAAGATTGGTGTGGGGGAATCAAAGTGCTAATAAGAAAATCAGAGCCGGGCGGTGGTGGCGCAAGCCTTTAGTCCCAGCACTTGGGAGGCAGAGGCAGGCGGATTTCTGAGTTCGAGGCCAGCCTGGTCTACACAGTGAGTTCCAGGACAGCCAGGGCTATACAGAGAAACCCAGTCTCAAAAAGCAAAAAAAAAAAAGAAAAGAAAAAAGAAAAAAGAAAAGAAAATCAGCTGCTAGGGGATTAAGTAGGAAAGCATGCAGCCAGCCTACCCAGGGTGTCAGTCTGGTTAACACGCGATGATAGTGCAAACTCTACTTAGCTTTTTCCGAGGCTTTTCTTGGACCCACCCCATTGATTCCGGATATCTGTATCTGTTTGTGTTTTGGCTTTGAACATGGCTCAGGAATCTTGATTCATTTGGGTTGGTTTGGGAAATCAGTATGCCTGGTTTTTCTTTGTTGTTGTTGTTGTTTTGTTTTGTTTTTTTCCTAGCAGGAATCCTGGGAGATTATAAAGGTCTCTGCTTCGTTTGACTGTCAGTTTTCTTTAACTCTTCTAAAGATGTGGGGTCATTTTCTGAACCCTGTGAGGGAGAGCAGGAGCTGCACCTGAATGGCTGACAAATGACTTCCTAGCCCCTTAGCGCAGTGCTCAGCCCAGGGTGCCTTTTCCACGATGCCCAAGCTTGTATGCCTCTGTTATGCTTTCCTCTTGCTACAGTTTGTGCACTGAATGCTCTCTAAAGGCTCAGAGTAAAGGCTCAGGCTCTAAAGGCACTATGGGAGGTGGTGGGACCTCTAAGGTCACTGGGGTATGCCACCAAAGGAGGCACCCCAGCTACTTATTCTTGGTTTTTTGCTTCCTGGCTTGTGGTGTAAGCATGTTTTGCATTTCATGCTTCCCACCATTGCTGTCTGGCACAAGCTTACAGAAGGTCAAAACATTAGATCTATTCAATGATGGGCTGCAATCTCCAAAACTGTGGGTTTTTAAAAATCAATCTTTTTCTTTATCTTAAATATCTCAGGTGTTTTTGTTATAATGATAGGAATATGACTAGCACCCCGCCCTACATACTGGTTTTCTTGATGTCATTGTGCTAGTTAATAATTATTCATGTTTATCATTCCCTGTTCAATCACGTTTTTGTATCTTTATAGGATGCTGATCGATGCAGAGCAAGTGCAGTGTGTCAGAGCGTGAGCGTGGCAGAGTGTGAGTGTGGCAGAGTGAGCATGTCAGAGTGGAGGTGTCAGAGTGTGAGTGTGGCAGAGTGTTAATGGATTAGAGCATGTGTGTCAGAATGAGTGTGTCAGGATGTGAGTAGATCAGAATATGAATGGGTAGGAGTGTGGGTGTCAGAATGTGAGTGCCAGAGTGTGAGTAGGTAAGAGTTCAAAAGAAAGCCTTATTTCTTTGTAAACAAAAATACGAATATTAGAGATTTACAAATTGTGCGAGTCATGGAGAAGCTTGTGAGAGACCGGCCTTGGATATCCCCTGAAGAGTTCATTTCTGGGTAAACTATGGGTTAACCCTGGTTTACATTTGTCTTTATCAAGTGTAAAGATCTCATCAGGCGGTGGTGGCACATGCCTTTAATCCCAGCACTTGGGAGGCAGAGGCAGGCAGATTTCTGAGTTTGAGGCCAGCCAGGTCTACAGAGTGAGTTCCAGTACAGCCAGGGCTATACAGAGAAACCCTGTCTCAACAAACAAACAAACAAACAAACAAACATGTATAGGACCGTCAAGAGCCCAGTGTAAAGTCTCTGGCATGACGTGGCAGTACACTTTTGTGTTGTCTTGTTGCCCAGTTAGAGATCCCACAGTGCGGATGGACATCAGAATCAGGACAGAGGGTATCCAGAGGTTCAGATGTGTGCCAGGTCACCCACCACTCAAGTGCATGCCATCCTTCATCACCAGCAGCCAAGGAGGCCAAAGAGGTGCATGGGGTCTGAGCCTTTTCCCAGGGAGGAGCTCCAGCTTGTGCAGGTGCTGACCCCAGTAGAGTGAACTCCTCCTACCCCTGCCTCCACCTCTCCGACTTAGATCCCATTTAACAGGTGTGACTTGTGCTCACTTTTGATGGGGTTCGGCTTGCGGCGGGCGTGTCTGCAGACACCAGACACAAGCAGCTCCACGTTTAAGAGGTTTAATTAAAGGGGGGGGGTGAAGACCACGGTGCAGGAAGAGGGGAGAGAGGAAAAAGAGAAAGAAAGAGAGGAAAGCACTCATATATATATATATATATATATATATATATATATATATATATCGTGACGTAGCAGCCCAGGTAAAGGTGGGAGCTGAACCCAATGAATTCTGGGAATATGGTGGCCGTTGTCTTGACGACAGGTCTGTGGACCCACCCATATCTGCCGTGCTGGGTGCTAACAACTTTCCCCCTTGAGTTGCTGGGGAATGAAAGAGTCTTGAATTGGTACCATATATTGGAATGACAAGAAAACCTAAGTTGTGTGTGTGTGGGGGGGTGGGGCTCAGGTACTAGGAGAGTAAGCAGAAAACCAAGATTGTGACAGGCACCAGAGGGTATCACGAGGGGTTTGCCTTGACTGTGGCTTTTTGAGCAAATAGTGGGGAAATCATAGAGCGAGAATTGAAACAGAAAGAGAAAATGACTTATTCACAGCCTCCAAGGGAGCACCCCGCTCTCCCTACGGTCCTTCCCCAGGCATCAGAGCAGTCGACCTGTGTTTATGTGTTTACCTGTATTTTGCCTACTTGACCTCTAAATTTTCACAAGCATCTTCCCCACTTTCTTGTGCCCTAAAGCATCTTTACAACTGCTTCCCAACACATGGTACTTCCACCAGGTAGACGCAGTGGGGAACTACACATGAGACGGTTGCCTCTCCAGTAACTGCTCTCATGCTGATAGTATTGCTGTCAGTATTTCTTCTGATTAAGAAAAGCCTGGAGAGATGGCTCATTGGTTAAGAACACTGACTGCTCTTCCAGAGGTCCTGAGTTCAATTGCCAGCAATCCCATGGCGGCTCACCACCATCTGTAATGGGATTCGATGTCCTCTTCTGGTGTGTCTGAAAACAGACCACATAAGTAAAATAAATAAACTTTAAAAAAAAAAAAAAAAAGAAAAGCCTTGCAGTCACTATGGTCAAGGGAACCCAAAGTGACACGTTCACAGAATATCAGTTTTTCTCTGACCAGAATTGTCAGGGGAGGAGAGATGTTCTGAGGTGGCTGTGGCCTGCAGATCAAAGCCCCTGGGGCCTGACCCCTGTTTCCAAATGTTCTTGTCCTTTTCACACAGTAGGAGCTGCCCATTTGGAGTGTATGAGGGAGGCAGGTTGAGTTTCAGCAGGAAACAAGTGCATTGTGAAGAACAATACTCTATGCCTGCCCCATTCAGCACTTCTTCCCTGATGCCCGTGTGCAGAGCAGATTGGACAATTCGTTATGTTTGTCAAGACTTGAAGACGATCTAAATGCAAGCTGCCCTGCTCTGAGATTTAATAGCCTTCAGGATAGCTTGCATATTTGTTATATTGCTACCTTTGGTGTTTTAACATTCATTATCCCCCAGGGTCATAAAAATGTCTTGCTTTTTACAGAGAGCACAGACCCAGAGCTCCTGGGCCCACCAACTCACTGGCATTTGACGGGATCTCAGTGAAGTTTCGTATTCTTGATTTGTAACTGAAATGTAGCTCTGCTATTAAGTTGTTTGGCCTGGCAAGTTACAATGAGGGAGCCTCCTCTTTCCCTACAGACACCACTATGAGCAAGTGAGCTAGCTGGCAGTCTAACTCAGGGCTTCAGGCTTGTTGTTTGTCCTAGCCGATTTCTAGAACAATGTATTTCCCTAAAGTTGCATTTGTTCTTTCTCTTTAAGTTAGATCTGACAAGTTGAGAGCTGGCTTTTGCTTCATTTGAAGCAGGGTTAAGGGTAGGGTAATGGCTGTAGGACCTAACTTGCTACTCCAGCTTTTATCTAGCTCATGTCTTCTTTTCTTTTCTTTCTCCTCCTCTCCCTCCTCCTTCTCCTCTTCCTCTTCCTCTTCCTCTCCTCCTCCTCCTCCTCTCTTCCTCCTCTCCTCCTCCTCCTCTTCTCCTCTTCCTCCTTCTCTTTCTCTTCTCCTTTTCCTCCTCCTCCCCTCTTCCTCTTCTCCTCCTCCTCTCTTCCTCCTCTCCTCCTCTTCCTCTCCTCTTCCTCCTATCCTCCTCT
>NW_022196900.1:65266961-65295989 GCF_008632895.1 Mastomys coucha | reverse complement strand
GAATATAAATACTAATCCTTCAATAGGTAAAAGAGAATTCATATAAAAAAACAAAAAAAAACCCAAAAGACAAAAACAAAAACCCAAACCCCCCAAAACCCAAAAAATCAAATCAAAACAAACAAACAAAAGAATCCAGACAACAAAAGAAAAATGGTTCTTTTGATGTTAGCTATTTCAGAGATTTTGGCTTATCGTCATAATTTCTGAGCCTGAGGTACGGCAGAATATTATGCTGAGAGCTGTGTTTGAAGCAAAGCTGCTCCACTTATGGTGGCCAAGAGGCCAAGAAAGAGAAAAGGAGCCAGGCTCCCAGGTTGCCTTGAAGGGCACACCCCAGCGACTCATTTCCCTAAGCTAGGCCCCGCCTCCTCAGGTTCAACTGTCTCCCAGTAGCCACTAAATTATGAATCTACCAATGGGTGAACCCTTGATGAGGTGACCTCCTCAACTCTGAACGCTGCTCTGTGGGACCAAGCCCTCAACTTATGAGCTATGGAGGGCCATTTCCTATGCAAACTTGAACAGAATCCTTGAGGAAGCATAGATGTGTATATATGCCTTCACACACAAAGTGGTGACAGAACATAAACACAAGTCCGCTCCGAAGTTGTAGGAATAACTTGCTTTAACACCTTCATCCTTGTTACAGCATGATTCTCTGACACTATGGTAGGAAGTCCTTTAGTGACCCCCAGAAAAACCCAAGAGTTGTCATGCTGCATTTGATAGAGCATGGGATAGCTTGGAGATCAGTTATATAACATGGGTAGCATGTATTTATGCATATTACTCCTTTATCCTTTATAATAACTTAATTAATATATAGATACTATACATGTCTCCTCTTTTATAGCTAAGGAAATAAACATAACTATTTGAATAACTTGCCCAAGGCATAGCATTTTCATACTGGCCCATAAAGCCTTACTTTGTACTCTACTGTCCTGACAGAAAAATACTGCAGGGATCTAGAGTCTCGAGCTCTTAGGCCTGTCTTCCGGCTGCTACACAGGCTGCCCAAGCTCCCTTGAATTAGGATGCCCATGTAATAATTCATTATTCAAATGTGGCACTTTTGAGAATAAAAGGGCGTTATTAATAGTTGCGTTGGTACAACAGACACAAATGAAACAGTGGTACAGGGCACTCCGGCTCATATGGTCACCATCCAGCCAAAGGAAGTCCTTAAAAGTTGCGCTCTCCTCTGGCTTAAATCTATTCTTAGAACAATAGTACAGAGTTGAAAGGAGCTTTGCTTGGCATCTAGAAATAGCACATGCACACATGGGAGAGCAAAGGATGGAAGAGCTGCGAAGACTCCATGAGTTCACCCCGCTTCCTGGCTAGTAAGTTAGCCGCGGCAGTTTCAAGGCTCCTGGTAGAGGCTGCGTGACTCCGCCCCGAGACAGCAGCTCACTACTCACGTATGCAGAGCAGACAGCACGCACTTGTTTCATGTTGGCTTTTCTCAGTCCTTCCAGTCCGTGAAGTGACATAAAGTGGCCCGGGTAGGTGCTGTTTGTAAGGGGATTTGATCTACATCTGGCTCAGAGACCCATGATATTTCACAACGGATTGCAAGCAAACCCACAAGGCCTTGGCTCCAGGGAAAGCCATTATCGTTACTAAACATGGCTGCAAAGAAGACAACCCTCTGCTCCTAAGGAAGGTGCTATCTCCCACGACTGGCTGTTCTGCCATTGAAAAAGTTGCCTGGTGCCTGTTTACAAGAAGTGTGAGAGCCTTGGGCAGCTGCTTCCCAGCACCAGGAGGGCTCAGAGACTATGCGGCTAAGGTTTCGGCACTGCGTGCATTGGTTAGATTTGTAGGGATCCATCCAAACCAGAGACTCCGGGTCTGTTTCTTATCTTGAAAAGAGGCTAAAGCCAAGACTGAACAAGCGATGAGAATGAATGAACCGTAAACGTACTGTTCAGCTTTTTTCTTAAGGGCTGAGCTTTTATCGGCAAGACTGGAAAATTAGTTCTCTGCGGTGCTCACGGGTGATTGTTTTTGTTAGAAGATGGTCCAGATGATTAATATGAGGGTGGATACCTGTTAGAGCTATTTTAAACAAAATACTTTATTAATCCTTTGAGAATTTCATATATGTGTACAATGTATTTTGATCCTATTCACCCTCCAGATGCCCCAGGATCCATTGCTCCTCCCCCAACCCTTTCCCACTGAATCCTGTGTGTGCTGCCCATGAGTGTGGGACCATCTACTGGGTCTATCAGATACAGTACTCTTAAAGAGAAAGAACTTGTCTTTCCTCAGCAGCCATCAACTGTCAATGGCTCCTAATTTAGATGTAGAGATTCTGAGGCCCCGCCCCCTTCTGTGTGGGACTGCTGATTGGCTTGATCTTATGCAGGTCCTGTGCGGGCAACTGCAGCTGCTGTGAACTCATGGTTACAGAGGTCTTGTCTAATCCAGATGACACACTTCACTCTCCTTCCTTCCCTCTCTTCTGCATTGGTCCCTGAGCCTTGGGGAGAGGGCATGTGATACAGATGTCCTATTTATGGCTGAGTGCTCCACATCCTCTTATCTTCTACACTTTGATTTTTGAGTTAACCATTGTCTATTGCACAGAAATGGTCTGAGACCTGCACTAACCTATGGGTACAGAGATATCTATTTTGAGGGTAGTTTGATGCTGTATGCATTCAGCAAAATAATGAGGAGTGGGGTCTTAGGCTTATGAGCTCCCTGACCACAGGTACTTACTCTAGAATTATTCCTAATAAATATACTTCTACTATTAAAAATTACCATGAGAATTAGAAAATATCTGAAAAGTAGTATCTGAAAAAATATCTGAAAAGTATCTGAAAAGACCCAAAATAAAATACCACACTGGTATGTTTATATTCTTTTGGAGTGTGTGTGTGTGTGTACCTGCTTATAATTTTTATTATCATTGTTATCATACCTTCAAACCATTTTTTATTTTTTATTAGGCAATGAAAATCAGTTTTCATAAGTGTTATTTAAAAATAAATATCATTTAAAAATAGGTAATACTATACTGAATGCCAACATTCATTTAGTCTTTTGGACATTTGATCTTGAGTCAAGTGTATAATAAGATCACAGGCCTTGGAATGGATATTTTACTTTTACCATTTACCAGAGCTATGACTGTGGAGTAGTTGATTACTTTCTGTAGGCCTTGATTTACTTTACAGTAAAATGGGTTAATTGAATTCCTATAGGGTGATAAAGAAAGCCAATGAGAATGAGATAGTACTTGCAAATTATGTTAACAGTGCCTGGCACCTACACAGTATCTGTTTAGTAAATGCTTCTTTTATTACTACTGCTTCCAGTTGCTTATCTTAATCCATGGTCTAAGACAGAAATAATAGTAATAGCTCAAGATGCCTGAAGCTGGGACTTTCTGAAGAACAGTGTCTTAGCCAGGCATGGTAGCGCCATAGCTGGAATCCCAGCACCTGAGAGGCTGAAGCAGGAGGATTACAACTGTGGACTCTGCAAGGCCAGGTTTTGTCCTTCCAGCCCAGTCAGAGGTCAAAGGCTGGTCTAACCACATCACTTTCTGAAAGAAACACAGGGAGGGCTGGGAGCTTCAATTGGATCTATACTGTTCTGCATTTTCTGCTAGGGAGTGGGTTCATATATCATTTATACTAGTTAAACATTTTTGTTCACCTGAAATATTTCTTAATTTGAAAGCACAGGAGGAGCATGCAGCAGGGAACTGGTGCTTACTGACTCTCTGGGCAGCCTGCAAATTCTGGAAGGAGGCAGCCTGCCCAGGGTGCTAGGAACTGGTATGCTAGAGATGGATTCCAACAGTCAAGCGAGACTTCAAGAAGGTATTATGTAGCAGAAAGAAGGCAAACTGCTGTTCATGAATTGGGGTCTTTATTTCCTATATGGTGTTCAACAAGTTTCTCAAAGAGAAAGAGAGAGAGAGAGAGAGAGAGAGAGAGAGAGAGAGAGAGAGAGAGAGAGAGAACAAATGAGAAAATAAAGTGGGAAACACTTTGCCCCAAACACATGCAGTTACTGCAAATGAGAAAGCTGTTCCCACATAGCATCTGATTTTAAAGGCAGGGGAAGGTCCTAATTGTCCTCCAGGCTGTGGGCCCCAATCTAATTTATGGAGGGAAGGGCCAAGGAGGTAAATCTTTGTGTCATTTTCTGAGCCACCCAAAATAAGCCCATTAAACCACCTCCTATGAATGGAGGTGTTTTTTCCCCAGCTTTATGTCCCCCCAGCCCTCTCCCACACCCAGCGTCACCCCGGGCACCGGCCCTGAGATCCCCAGGGCACAGCTGACAATGGGGGCATTCAGGAAGGCCTTTCCCAACTGGGGGTAGGAAGCCTGTTTTATGCCCTGTTAATTACTGCAACAATTTATAAATTCATGACAAACATAAAGTCCTCACAGAGATTGGATTTCAAATTGTATTTACCTGTAACAGAATCCCTTTTGTTTGTGATTCCTGGATTTATGAGCTGTTGCACAACAAAATGGAACTGCCCCTTGTCCCCCTAGGGGAGGCACTGGCAGGGGACCTCAAGCATGCCACAGAGACAGAAGTCCACTCAGGCTTGGATGCAGGGAATGCAGTCTCTGGCCTATAGTTCTTGTTGCTCCTCGTTTCGAAGCCTTGGACTAGGGAGTCGTGAGGGGAGGGGTGATCACTCTGGGCCAGGCAAATCTTCTCCCAGGAGTGAACTACTCTGACTCTGTGACTGTGTGGGTACACCTCTGCTCAGCATCTTCATCTCTGTTTGCATGTTCCAGGGACAAGGCTCCCTTCTTGACAAAGCAGCCCAGAGTTGCCACTGTATCTCCACTCATATCTTCCCTTTGGACATAAGAATGAAACCTTAAATGCAATGTTTTTGCATTTCTGCTTTAAAAAAAAAAACACTCAATGGTTTTTCTTTGCTTTCACAAGAAATGCACACTCTTGCATGAACCTGCAAGGTCCTGTGTGTGGGTCCATGCACAGGCTGTGTGGGTCCACGAACAGGCTGTTCCTACCCCTGGTTTCTGTTCACCTGCAGCAGCCTCTTCTCTTCTTGTTCTCTCTATAAGGTCAAGCTGCTTCAGTCACTCATGTGGCTGCAAAGATATACCCAAGATAAAATCAGTGGGAGAAAAGAATGGTTCCTTTAGCTCAGTTTAGGAGATTTTGGCCCACAGCACGGGAACTCTATTGTTTTGGGGGCCAGCACATAATGGCTTGGTGTGTGAGGCAGAGCAGACGTTCATTCCATCCAGGAGAAGTCAGAGAGAATGAGGTGGTGGCAGAGTGCCACTATCTCCTTTAGTGCCATACTCCCAGGAACCAGGAGGCCTCCCACTAGGTCCCACCTCTTAATGAGATTGTCACCTCATAGAGACAGCTGTGGCACAAACCTTTGCAGGGGGGACTTTCAGATCCAAACTCCAGTGTTTCTTTTCCATTAAACACCTAACAGAAGAACCAAAGGCTCCACTTGAGGGCAGCAAGTGGCAGTAAGCTATGGAACTGGAAGGCGGAGGCCATCTTAGCAGGTAGCATGGAGGATGCAGGGTCAGAAGCCTGCAGAGAGAGGGACCCTTGGCAGCTTGAAAGGAGAAAAGAAAGCTGATTGGTTTCTGGGACTCTGGGAAAAAGGAACGGAGACTTTCAGGAGAATTGGACGCTTGAGAAATGCGCTGTTTCAAAGGAGTTGGTCTCCTCTGACCTGCCCTAGAGGCAGGGAGAGGTAGTGGAACAGAGCTCTCATTTCCTCCACACAGCCCTACTGGCTTTCAGTGAGTCCTCAGCTTCAGAAAACACAGTGTATGGATGTGAAGGTGCTAACTTTATGAGTCTTGGCAAGGAGTTGCTTTTATTTTCTATTTGGTGTCAGAATATCTGTCCTCTGTAAGATACATGGGGACACTGGGGGGTTGCATCCATTTGAGCAAATCATCTTCTTTAAAGAGCACTTAAATTCTGTGGTAGTAGTGCTCTGTGGCTTTCCAGTGAGCCTATTAAAAATGCACACATGCAATATCTTTCTTTTCTCCTGACAAGAACTATCTGCATAGAGATCTGTAGAAAAGAGTACATACTTCAGAGTCCACCAGCTTTTAGTGGTCCAGGGCACTGGCATCTGACCACAAGCAGAATGCTTTCTGCTGCTAGATTTTGATGAGAGTCTCTGAGGTTGCTTCTTAGAACTCGGGAGCATTTTGTCCACAGGCCTTGGGATCAACTACAGGATTTTTGAGTCTGTAAGGTGGAGCCAACACTCACATCCAAGGCCATTCCTGCTTTGCATAAGAATGAAACAATCTAAGTGGATCTCTGTATTTTCTAGCAGAGAGCTAGGGGCAAAAGTTCCAGCCTGTTCAAGTTTAGGTGTGGGAGAGGGGAGTTAGGATACTTGTATCTGTAAATAATAGAAGTTAGAATTCAAACCACTTAAATGATGAAAAGGCTGTATCAATGTAGTTATCGCAACTACACCGAGTGCCACTCAGTGTCGCTGAGGCGGGTTCCAGGGCTCTTCCTCTCAGCGCTTTCAATATTATCAAAGAACTCCAGGTGATTCTCAGCAGCCCCCAACATATCCCATGTCTTATTTCTTGGCTTTCTTTGGTGCTGGACCCTCCTCCCCAGGATGTAGACACTACATAGGTGATCAGGAAAGTACATGAGTGACAGGAAGAAGTAAGGACTGGCTTCAGAATTCTCAGCCGTGCTTCTGTATTTGCCATAAGGATAGCCATGGGTGTGAATCAGTTCCCGATGGATGAGCACCTGGATCAGAAATACTTCAGCCTTTGATACAGACACTTCTGATTCACAAGGAACAACATAATCTTAGTTTAGATATGAAGTGTGTATCCCCATAAAGGCTCATGTGTTCAGCTAGTGGGGCTGTGGGGAGGTGATTTAGCTCACGTGGTAACTAACTTTACTAATAGATTCATCCACTGTTGAGGCCATGGCTGAATGGCTATTTGGAAGTAGGGCTTTGTCAGAAGGAAATAAGTCACCAGGGGTATGCCTCTCTGCTTCCTGACCACTGTGAGATGAACCGCTTTCTTTCTGCATGCCTTTCTGACATGTTCTGTCTCATCGCAGAGGCAGCTGAAAGTAGACGGACTCTGAAGCTGAGTCAACATAGACCTTTCTGCCCTTAGGTTAGTTTTCACTAGTCACTTGTCAGAACCGTGGAACATGGAGTAACAGTGGTGCACAAGGACAAGCACAGCATCTTCAGAAGCAATGGCCACCTTAGGTTCAAAGTTGGTTCCACTTTGACTACACACAAGAGTTTAGGCAAATATTTGCCATCATAAGTTTAACCACTCAAATAAATATAGATAGAAAAACTAATGACCATCTCTAAATGTTCACCCCCAAAAGTTGGTGAAGAGACTCTGGCAGGCCCAAGCATGGCAAACATGGCTCTGGCTGTCCTTGCCCTCCCCCCATTCCCTCTGAGCTAGCCACTGAGATCCATTCCCTTATTTAGCCACTTCTTCCTCCTGAGGCTGACTTCCAGGATCCAGTTATCAAAGTACTGAAGTCCAGCATTTGAAGCCCCCCCTTTAGCTCATCTAATTAACATGTCCAATCAAAACAAACCGGCTCAACCTAACACAGGGTTTTTCCCTTTATAAATTGCCATTTGCCTATGGCTGCATCTGTCTCCTCTCTATCCAGAAGCAGCCCTTTGTCCTTCTGGGGTAAATGCCCTTTCCCTATCTCTTCCTTATTCCTTTTACCTTCTCCCTCATCCTGTCCTCCATCTTTGTTTCTTATCCCCTGCCTTTGTCCTTCGGGGGCAAATAAATCTTCTTTGTGCTGAGGCCTTGCCTTGGGGTGTCCTGTGCTGACTTTGGTGGTCTTGGGGTGTCCTGTGCTGACTTTGATGGTCTTGGGGTGTCCTGTGCTGACTTTGATGGTCTTGGGGTGTCCTATGCAGACCTTCATGGTCTTGGGGTATACTTTGCTGACCTTGATGGTCTTGGGGTATCCTGTACTGACCTTGATGGTCTTGGGGTATCCTGTGCTGACCTTGATGGTCTTGGGGTGTCCTTTGCTGACCTTGATGGTCTTGGGGTATCCTGTGCTGACCTTGATGGTCTTGGGGTGTCCTGTGCTGGCCTTGGTGGTCTTGGGGTGTCCTGTGCTGGCCTTGATGGTCTTGGGGTGCCCTGTGCTGACTTTGATGGTCTTGGGGTGTCCTGTGCTGAGGCCTTGTCTTGGGGTATCCTGTGCTGACTTTGATGGTCTTGGGGTATCCTGTGCTGACTTTGATGGTCTTGGGGTGCCCTGTGCTGACCTTGATGGCCTTGGGGTGTCCTGTGCTGAGGCCTTGTCTTGGGGTGTCCTGTGCTGACCTTGATGGTCTTGGGGTGTCCTGTGCTGGCCTTGATGGTCTCGGGGTGCCCTGTGCTGACTTTGATGGTCTTGGGGTGCCCTGTGCTGACCTTGATGGCCTTGGGGTGTCCTGTGCTGAGGCCTTGTCTTGGGGTATCCTGTGCTGATTTTGATGGTCTTGGGATGTCCTGTGCTGAGGCCTTGTCTTGGGATGTCCTGTGCTGATTTTGATGGTCTTGGGGTGTCCTGTGCTGACTTTGATGGTCTTGGGGTGTCCTTGCTGACCTTGATGGTCTTGGGGTGTCCTGTGCTCCCTTTCCGTTGTAACAACGAAATTCTCATGTATTGTTAGTGAGAATATACCCGCTATATAGTCTCATGATGGAGATTCTATATCTACCAGCAATGAGTGGCTATATCCATCAGATATCTTTAAACATGTCCGTAGAAATGTTCCTATTCATCTGTGCTAGAATCTACCTGTATGCTCATCAGGAGAGTAGATAAACCCACTAAAGTATGGTGGTATCATCAATATGCTGTCCAAGGTGGAATTGTTGCTCAACTGGCAAGAATGTTGCCTGACAGACAGCCTTCAGCCTGTCAGCCCCTTACAGAATGTCCTTAGCTGCAATGAACCACCTTGTTTAAGGGTACCCTTCCCAAGGAGCCCATTTCTCCCAGGACCACAAAGGCAGACCATGTTGGCTCCTGCATGTATCAGAGATGGTAATTCCTTGGGTTGACATGAAGCTTCTCTGCAGGCAACATGGGCAACTGCTACGGAGAAAACTACACATTGCACAGTTCAATTCAAGTGAAGATTAAACCTGGCAAAATGAATCCATAGTGAGGAAGGGCAGAATAATAGTGACCCTTGTTTTAGGGAGACTTCTGTGGTGCGGGGGATAGTTCAAACCCAACTAAAAGGGTAGTTGCCCCTTTACCTGCATATATCCACATCCATATACCCATATTTAACATTTATTGTGCTATAACTTTGTTTTGTATACTTGACTATGTTATTAAAAATAATAAACATTTAAAATAAAAAATAAAACAGTCAGATTGTATTGTAGCTGCCTCTGAGTCTTGCTGGTATGCAGTATTTCATATATAATGTCGAATGTCCTGGGTGTGTCTGTGAGGGTTCTTAATGAGATTATGTTGTATGACTTTTTCTAGAGCAATATGAATAAAAGTGTCTGTTCACCCTATACAGGACACTGATATCAGACCAAAGAAGCAATCCCACCCAAATCCAGCATGGTGATGAACCCATATATCGGGCTAGGGGCTACTTACAGGGGCATAGGTGACTCAAAGACAGCTGCTACATCACTGAAAAATCCTATCAAGCATGGGTGGTCACTCATGAAAGCTGTCTCCCAAGAGCCCTCTGAACACCTTTCAGGCAGTTCTACTGGAGTCTGCCCTCCCAGAGCAATTCATAACTTCTGGTTTTAATGGTGGGGAGGGGCCTCATGAGTCTTGTAACTTTTTGAGCTTCCTGACTCTTGTAAGTTTGCCTTGTAAATTTCATTAGCTTCCTGAGTCTTATGAACTTCCTCCTCCCTTCAGGAAGGAATGTTTCAATTTGGGGGCAATAGCTATGCAACAGATTAACTTTGATTTGATAAGATGAGAACTTTATATCACCCTTTCTAACATGGGGTAGGGTGGGGTCTTTCCAATCAGTTGAAGGTCTGAACAGGGCAAAAATGCTGGCCCATCTTCAAGGAGGCTGTATTAGCAGGGCACATAGGCACTTACAGAAAACACTGATTTTTTGTTGTTTTCTTTTCTTTTTCTTTCTTTCTTTTTTTTGTTTTGTCACTCAGGAGGCTATAACTTAGTATCGTTATTATTCCAGGCCTTAAATGACTAGTTAGTAAGTATTTGGGGGTGTTAAGACACATTTATCTCTCTGGTTTACTACTGATCTGTTGGGTAGACATGATTTAGAGTCTCTGCACCCTGAACTTGAGTATAGAGCATGAACTCAAGGCAAATAGTCTATCTCAGCTCGATCGTGCAATTCTAATAAGATTACCTGAAAATATACTTTGCAACCTACTGTTTGAATTTATGTCTATGCCCAAGTCCTAGAGTTGGGCTGGATGAGGCAACCCAGAAGAAGGAAAAGGGTCCTCCCACATGCAGGCAAAAGAGCCAGAGACATCCCCTCTTCACACCACCAAGGATCCTGTCAGAACATAATTGTGTAGAGGGCCTAGGTTAGATCTTCTACAGGCTCCCTGATGTCTGTGAGCCCTGTGAGTACCAGACAGATGACTCTGGCTATGTTCTCATGGTGTCCCCTACCCCTCTGCTTCCTCTGATTCTCCCTCTCCCTCCTCCACAGGACTCTCCAAGTTCCTTCTAACGTTTAGTTGTGGGACCCTGCATCTACCCCCATCAGTTGCCTGATGAAGTCTCTTTGGTCTCTGATGATGTGGTTCAAATGTTTTGTGAGTGGGTTGGTGTCCCAGCCCCTCCACTTGAGGCCTGGCCTGGTTACAGAAGGCCAGGTCAAGCTCTGTGTCCCCCATTACTAGGAATCTTCCCTAAGCTATTCTATGAGAATAGATTCTATGAGTTCTATTGCACTAGGTTTTTACTTTATCGGGACAACATCTTTAAGCGTGTCTCTTGTTATCTTCTCTACTTTTTATTTTCCCTAGCATCCAGGTGTGGGGTAGTGGGCAGTTCTGACAGCCGGAGTCCAGTAGAGCGGCCACCTCGGAACCCCGGAGACCCACTGAGCAAAGTAAATTTGTTCACAAGGGACAGTAGGCGTTCAGTGATTGCATCTGAGAGCAATGGCTCAGATTTCAGCCCAGACCCATCACAGCTGCCCCTGCAGGAGATGTGTGCTCTATCAGGCAGACAATACCTCAAACTCTCAGCATTCTAGCTGGACCTTACACATAGTCATCTGACAACAAGCCAGGCATGCCACACCCCATACAATAAAAGGGTGGTTTGCCCCCTCCCCACTCTCTTGTTCTCTTCTTCTCACTCTCTTATTCTCTTGTTCTCTTACTTCCTCACTCTCTTGTTCTCTTCCACTCTCTTACTCTTCTCTCTTGCTCTCTGGTTTTCTTTCTCCCTCCTCACTCTTACTTCCTCTCACTCTCCTTCTCTTGCTCTCTCTCTCCTCTCTGCTCTTTGTTCTCTTTTCTTGTTTTCTTCCTCTCCTTTCTCTCTACTTTCTCTTCTTTCCTTCTTTCTACTCAACCAGCATATTCTATCTTTCCAACAATAAAATAACTCATTTATACATTGCCTCCTTTTTAACTAATGCGCTGTGCAGCAAACAGGCTAGCCCCAGGGGAGAGAGAGAGACCTGGGCCTCAACAGCAGGCCTTCTGCCTCCAGAGAGAGGGAGAGAGAGCGAGCCACAGGTGGGCCACCAGCTCAGGCTCCCTGCTTTTGGAACAACAGCATTTTGAGACTCTAAAGAGAATATATTAGTCACTAATTCTGTGGTTGCAACAAAATATTAGACAAGAACCAATTTAAGGAAAGAAGTAAATTCTGTCTTATAGTTCCAGAGAATGCTTTCTAGTATAGAATGACATTGTACCAGGAGCAGGAGGCTAGCTGATTATAGGAATTGCCCCCTATAAAATCTCAAGCTCCACCTCTAGTGATCCACTTCCTTTAACAAAGCTCCTCCTAAAGGTTCCACAACCTTTCCAAACAAGGCCACTAGCTTGGGGACCAATTGACCACATACACAAGCCTATGGGGGGATATTTCTCATTTGTACTATGCTAAGAAGCTTAGTAAAGTACTCTCAGATGAAAGGACATTTAAATTCCTCTCTGTCATTTTGTCACCTCTCTATTCCTGGAAACATAATAGCACTTTTTTGACTTTGTGCTAACTGTAAAACACTGCTATCAACTAACTGGGTTTTGATGTAATCTGAAGTTCACCAATCAATAGCCCAAATGATGATTAATTGATATGTCAACTTGACTGAATCATGAGGTCCCTAGATATTGGTCAACCATGTTCTTGGTGTGACTATGGATGGTGTTAACATTTGAGTCTGTGGAAAGAGTCAGGCCAATGTCCCTCTACAATGTGCATGGGCCTCAGCCACCTGGATTGGAGGCCCCACGAGAATAAGAGGCTAAGATGGAGATCCTCTTGTTTCCCTGATCTGATCACTAGCTTTTATTGCCCTTGAGCTTGAGATGGTTCTTGAGTCTCTCTCTAGGCCTTTGGACTGGAACCACACCATGGGTTCCACACCACTGGCTCTTCTTGGTCTCTAGGCTGCCAACAACAGAGCATAAGACTTGTCAGCCCTAATCATTTCAGCCTGTTCCTTTACTAAATAAGTATTGATTGGTTTCTTTGTGTCTATTTAATAGTCTGAATATGAGCTGTCTCCCATGAGACCATGTGTTGAACACTTGGTCCTGAGCTGGTGGCACTATTTTGGGAGGTAGTGGAAACTTTAGGAGGTAGGGATTCATTGAGGAAGTGTGTCACTGGGGCATGCCTTTGAAAGTTGTATCTGGTTCTCATCTGCTCTCTCCCTATTTCCTGCCTGCCATTGGATGGAGGAACTCCTTCATTTTCTTCTCCTACATCAGTTCTACTCAAGTGCATGGGATCAAGTGACCATGGACTGAAACCTTTAAAACCATGAGCAGAATAAATCCTTCCTCCTATAAATTACTTATGAAAAGCATGTTGGGTGCTGGAGAGATGGCTCAGTGGTTAAGAGCACTGACTACTCTTCTAGAGGTCCTGAGTTCAATTTCCAGCAACCACATGGTGGCTCACAACTATCTGTAATAAGATCTGATGCCATCTTCTGGTGTGTCTGAAGACAGCTACAGTGTACTCATATACATAAAATAAATAAGTTTTTAAAAATTCTAATACTTAAAAAAAAAGGCATTTTGTCACAGTGATGAGCAACTTCCACACACACTGTTTGTATTTATGTAGGAAAACATATTCTTCCTATCTATCATGTCTGTCTGTCTGTCTGTCTGTCTGTATCTATCTATCTATCTATCTATCTATCTATCTATCTATCTATCATCTATCTATCTATCTATATTGGCTAGCATTGACTTCTTCCTATCTGGCTTATTATATTTTCAGGCACATTTTCACATTTTCCTTTCATTCTACTCTCAATGAAGTGTCAATTTCAGGAGAAACAACATTTTTAAGATGTGTGCACACTTTTGAGCTATCAACACAATGGCTGTAAAGAACCTCCCATCTCCATCTAAGTTTCCTCACACTTCATGGCTTATCATTCCCATTTCTAGTCTCATCACATTTTCAGGTGACCACTACTGATCTGATTTTTTTTCTCATAGTAAAACTAGGGACCAGAAAGACAGTAATGTGTCTTGCCCATGTCAAGGCTGATACTCAGTGCATTAGTTAGTTTTTTTGTACTGTGATGAAATACCATGAATAAAAGTAATTTACCAAAAAGTGTTTATTTTGGCTTGGGGTTCTAGAGGGAGAGTCCATAACAGCAGTGAGGCATGGAAGCAAATAGCCAGAGTAGGGAATCTTTGAAACCATGAGCAGAATAAATCCTTCCTCCTATAAATTTCTCATTCAGACCATCATAACTAGTATATTAAATTCAATCCAGGTTCATGCTAGGAGACCACCTTCAGTCATCCCCAAAATGGAAGGACAGAGAGCCAGCAATTAGATACTTACCTTGTGAATACTCAGACTGGGTGCCTTGTGTACGTAGCTTAGTATTCCCTTTGGACAGCAGATTCAGTACCACCCTTGGCTTTAGAAACCTCCTCTTTAATGAGATTATGTTCATCGATTGTGGGGCAAAAATGGGGTCCAGTGTTCGCTCGGAGCTAGGGCCACTGGATGAGGCTAAACGTGGGAACTTTGACTGTGTGCACTCCCGCAGAACCCCAGGCAGGCATTGGGTTGTGAGAAGCCGAAGGGAAAAGGGTAGGAGGAGAGAGCTTTGGCAGGTTATTGCAGGGAAGAGAGTCCTTGTCTTGCTCCAGCAGCTAGCTTGGTTTGGCTGGCAGCTGTGTCTGGAGCGCAGGAAGGCCTCGTTGAGGGAGGTTAGATATGGCTTGTTAGGGGAAGACCTGCTCCATTGCTCCAACATGGCTCTGATGAGCAGAGATGGTCATTAAGGCATTTATTTTAGAAAGGTAGAGAGAAGGAGAGAGTAGAGAAGTAGAGGCTGGCCATGGCCACATGGAGAGAGGGGATAAGGGGATGGGGAGATGGGGAGCAAGGGGATAAGAGTAAAAGCAAGAGAATAAGAGGTAAGAGAGTGAGGAGAGGGCAGGCAGCTCCTTTTATAGTGGGCTGGGCCATCCTGACTGTTGCCAGGTATCTGTGGGGAGGAGCATACCTGGTTGTTGCCAGGTAACTGTGGGGGTGGAGTCCAGACAGACTATCAGGAGCTTGGGGACATTGCCTACTTGACTGATGGCCACATACCTCTTGGCAAGGGGCTGTGGGAGGCTGGACAGGAGCCAGGGATCCAGGAGGCGTGGCCGAACACTTACCATGCCTAAGGGTCACCAGGCCTGTGCTCTACTGGGAACCAGGCTGTCTGTGCATAACTCACCTCCCCACAACCCATGACTTCTTTCTCAACTTATATGTCCAGGTATGGTCTTGATTTCTCCACCAGATGTTCAGTTATCTCAATTTGAACTTGCCCAACACATAATTTCACTTACAACTTGCCTTCCCAGCCACCACCTTATTCTATCTGTCTTCGTTTAACATCTACCCAAGTGCTTAAGTAAAACCAAGTCAGATCTGTCCTTTCTCCTCATATAGGATCATGGGCCCACCAGCAAAACTGTCTTTGAGAAGGAACCCCAACCTTGTCTCTGCCTCCCATACCCATTGCCACCGTCCTGTCCCAGTCACCTCTTCTTCCAATTGGTATCCCACCTTCACCCTTCATCTTCCCACAATCTGTTGGTGGTCTCCAAAGAAAATCAAGACACTCCCCCAAAGGCTTCTGACTGGAATATCACATTCTTAGCTATAAAATCTCTGTGAATGAGTTTTGCGGGTCCTCATCCATCTCTGTCCACTCTCACCTTCTTTCCAGTGTGTAGACATACCAAGTTTACGGCCACCTTAAAATTTTGTGGCTTTTCTTGTAATTTTAAAAAGTGCTCTCCCCATTTTAGTATGGCTAATTTCTATTCTCTCCTAAGGAAGAGAAGTGGTTGGGATCCATGTCTGAAATCATCAGGTTTGCTTATCTGTCCTGCATCTGTTTTCCTCTAGAGAGTGAGAGCAGGAGCCCACTGGGCTACCCACTCATGCAGCTAACTGCAGCTCTCTGAAATATACCTGGAATGGACCTGCTCCCCAATCCCTAGCTGTTGACTAAACAGCAGATATCACAGTCATCAAAGTTGTTAACCATCTCTACAGTAAAATGCTTCTCTGTCGCTCTATAAAAATTTAATAACTCTTCCTAATTCTTTCCTCCCTCAGTTTTATTTTGTTTGGCTTTGTGCTCTCCACAGTGATGAAGAATTTAAATGTTTTAATTTCTTCACTTTTCTATTCTCTTGTGGGATCTCCCCTTGACAACCTACTCACATCTCTCTCTGTTATGCATATGCCTCGTGGGTTTTGCTGAGTAAACATAGAACAGTCGCTGTATTAGCTGATGTTTTCTTACCATATACCTCTCGT
This sequence comes from Mastomys coucha, assembly GCF_008632895.1. Classification (NCBI taxonomy): domain Eukaryota; kingdom Metazoa; phylum Chordata; class Mammalia; order Rodentia; family Muridae; genus Mastomys; species Mastomys coucha. Next base: position 65,279,930 of record NW_022196900.1, on the reverse strand, counting down.
GTTTCAATAATCCTTACTTCACTTGTATAACTGTTCCCAACCCGGCATTCGTCAGCCTCTTACATTTAACTCTAAACCACTACAGGATTGATTGCACACTATTCTTCCTTATACATGCCAGCCTCCTCACCTTGACTCTTGTTTTAATTTAATTTGCATTTTTAAGAGTTCTTCTTCCTGTAATTTCCTCAGCTCGGGGCACATGCACTTTGAATTCATAAGGTTCAGCAGTGTCTTCAGTAACAGCAGCAGCAGCAGCAGCAGCAGCAGCAGCAGCAGCAGCAGCAGCAGCAGCAGCAGCAGCAGCAGCATATATCCGATTTTCTTTCCAGGCAAAGGAGATGTGCCAGGATCATCAAGAGCTTGTTCTCACACTGCTCACACTTTTCTCTGGCTTTGTGTTTGTGAAATCAGCCAATTTACATTGCAGGACTCAACCTCTCACCCTTTGCAATTTCAAAAACTTCAAAACACAACTGCTCCATTTTGTGTGTGTACACTTTGTGGCTGGTCTCAGCAGACTCATCAGAGAAGCTGACTGTGTGTGTCAACACAAACTTCCTAATCAACAGCAAGAGGAGAAAGTTCTAGAAAGCCTGCTACCACCATGAACTATTTCTGAAGTGACACATTTGCCTTTATTCATGTGTCATTGGCCAAATGATGTCATATGATCCTACCAAATTGCAAAGGGAGTAACACCACTACTCTCTAGTAACACCACTACTGGAAGGCAAAGAATTGGAAATATTTGTGGTCCCAGGTGTCTCCCTGGATCCTCCTTTAAAGTGGATTTTGGGTGGTTGGTGGGTTCTGAACATGTTTTTTTGTACTGCTGATAATGGAGGGTCCAAAAATCTCAGTTCAGTAGTCCAGGCTAGGCCCAGGCATTGGCTGTAAGTCTGTCATCACTGGTAGGCACACACACACACACACACACACACACACACACACACATACACACACACACCAGGGTAATAAGGAGGGAGGGAGCAATGGGACATATGATAGCTGCTCCTGATGGCAGTGGTTTCCCGAGAAGACCACTGAGTGAGAGGACAGGCTCACTCATCAAGGGTCTTGATGATGGGCAACGCTGCTTTTCTACAGGCAAACCCTGTGCCACGCCCCAATGCAGAGGCACACAGAAGACTTGGGTGTTCATTTAGCCTCTCTCCCTGGCCCTCAGTGATTCTCATGTCACAAATGGGCAGCTGCGGCTCAAAGAAAAGGTGAGTCAGATAGAAACTTGATTGGAATGTGGCCTGGGGAAGCCACTGGCCTGCTGCAGGGCAGCACTCCGAGCTCCCTTCCCAGACGGCTGTTTACTGGTGAGCTGGGTTTCAAAGAGTGAGCCAAATAGCTAGAGTGGACTGTCTAAACCCGAGACCCCCAGTACCTGAAGAGACAGGCAGGCAAGTGTAAATGGGAAAGAAGAGGTAGGTACCCTGTGACTGGATTATAAAACTGTACCTACACACCTTATGGTCAGAGATGAGATTTGAAGGTCAAATTCATGCCGGTGGGTAAGGCTCTGAAACTTGCAGGCTGTGGGATTTTTGTTAAAGCTTCTCTCTCTCTCTCTCTGAACCTTAGTGTCTGGCCTGGAAAAATCAGGTGAAATGTTGTTTGTGACTCTGTGTGTGTGTGTGTGAGTGTGACTGTGTGTGTATGCATATAATATACATAATGGTGTGTGTGGTATGAATGTATGTGGTATCTATGTGGTCTGTGTATGTAGTATGAATGTATGTGCTATATGTGATTGCATGTGTATAATATATATATATATATATATATATATGTGGGACTCGTGTGTGTGTGTGTGTGTGTGTGTGTGTGTGTGTGGTATGTCTGAGTATGGTATGTATGCAGTGTGTGAGTATGCTATGGTGTGTGTAGTTTGTTGTGTGATATATGTATGTTCTTATGCTTAGTTGAACAAGTATATGTGTAAAGCACATAGATAGTGCATAATGATGCTAATTCCTGCCCCTTATTTTCGGGAGCTAGCACTGGCGGGCTGGAACGGTGGTGGCTGCGGATGGTATAATGGAGGTTGGCAATGTTTCAACAGCTCCTGAAGCTCCAGGTTTCTTCCAATCCCATCAACCTCTTCATCATGTTTGCAACCGGCTTCGGGACCATTTGGTGTTAATTACAGCAACCCAGGCTTCTCTGTGTGAAGGAAATCGTCCCTCATTTCTCTCATTAAAGTAAAATATGACCCGTTTTTATGCTTGCGTATTCTGTTGCCGAGATTATGAGAATCATCCTTTCTGTTTATACAGAGTGGAGAAATGCTACACCAGGAGGGCGCCTGGCCCTGAGCCTGGGGAATAGAAAGCAGATGTTGTCTTCTTGGCCCGCCCCACCAGCTGCGCTCCTGTCTCTCCTTCTGTCTCTGCATCTCAGTACATTGCTCATTTCAAAGCAACTCAAAGGCAGGGGCTGTGAGAACACACTCAGGCTGTGGCACACTGAACCCGGATTCATAAACAAGCTTGTCCCTAGAAACCAAAGGGTTGGGGGCTACTTGCTACGAAACCCTCTTTTGCTGTTCACATTTAGGGTGGACAGCATGTTTTGATTCACAGATGTGACAGAGACGTGGCCCCTATAGTCAAGCAAACTCATCTATCTGCTGACCTTGGGCAGGCACCTTTTGTTTGTAGGGTGTGAGCAGTGAAACCCTGTTAGCAAATTTCTCTAACAGTGGACAACCTATGCCTATAAACTCTCTTCCTTATGTGGTACACTATTTCTCTACACTGCTCATCCAACACACCTTTCACTGTGATCTATGACCTCTGAACCGGACCTCAGTTTCAATTCTCTTGCACCAAGGCCTTCCTTCTGTGCTAGGATATGGGCAGACAGCGAGCCACGGTCACCACAGACATAGCTGTAGATGTCTGTGGGGCACTTGCAAGGGTATTAATTGTCTTACCTATAGTATCCTAGCAGCATCTACCACAAGGTAATGGGGGCCCCAGGGCTTGAGATTTTGTGCAAGGTCAGTTGGACCAGCAGGTGATGGGGACTTGGAAAGACTTTAAGCAGAGTCAAGTCCGTGAGATGTATGGCTCTGAAGGTCTGGTAACAGCCTGGATGAGAGAGAGAGAGAGAGAGAGAGAGAGAGAGAGAGAGAGAGAGAGAGAGAGAGAGAGAGAGAGAGAGAGAGAGAGAGAGAGAAAGAGAGAGAGAGAGAAAGAGAGAGACCAGGGTGAAGCTGCACGAGGCTAACTGTACAAGTGAGGTAAAAAGGTCCTCATTGCCTTTTCACCATTATAGGAGGGTACTGGTTAACAGAGCCACCCAAGGGTTAACTCTCCATGACTTCTCCTTTAAAAGATTAGATAACAAATGTTTTGGTAATAGGATTCATATGGTCTTGGTCACAGTCAACAATAACCAATCCTAGCAACCAAAGACGAGCAAGGATAAAATGAATGGGCATGATAGGAGCAAATAAACCTTTATTTACAAAAACAAGAGCTCAATGCCAGTCCTTACTCTGGGGGGGATGTACTTCTGTTCTGACACGTTGTTTACTATGGATTAAGGTTCACACTCTGTGATATTACATGTTGATTTATGGATTAGTGTCTGATTTGGGTGCAAATAGCTTTTGTCTTATAGAAAAAAATAAACCAATAGCTCCAAGTGTTGTGGTCTTAACTCTCCTGAGTTAAGGTTATTAACCAGTTCTGCATCTATCGAGAAGTCTTCCACACACTCTTACTGCAGTGCTTATGTAAGACAAGCAGCTCTTCCAGCACCTTCTGCTTCAGCTCTACTCTTCTGGCTGCTCCCCTCATTAATCAGTTAAATAAATCTTTAACACATCTTCATTTGTATGACTGTCATTTCATCTAAGTGACTGGAAATTATACTGTTCAGGGTAAAGCTGATGGAGGAGCCCAGGAAAGGTAAGGAGGTAGAAGAGATGGAGAAGCCCTAGATGAGAGCCCTGGATGGGCTCTGAGGAGTGATAGAGGAGGAAAGAGGGAAGGGAATGGAGACTGGGTAGTGACTTTCCTGTTCACAAAGCACAGAAAACTGCCACAGAAAAAATCCCCTACATTCTGGAAAGTTCTATAGTACTTTCAGTGGTCTGCAGTATAACTAAGGCTCTCTCGGACCTGAGCCTTCTCTGTGTAGAAGTCCTCAGATCTGACGTCAGCAGAGCGCTTGCATCACTGTTCTGTGTTGGTTATATCCAACTCTCAGCAGCTATTTGTTGGATGGATAAATAAGTAGATGAGTTGAGTTGTCAAATTCTATGTATCTCTTCCTGCCTCTGGCCCCAAACAGGGCTAAGGGTCCTTGCTCTGTGTCACCTCCACACCCATGACTCCTCTTGTCATGTTGCATGGTAACACCTGTCACTGTGAGCTCCTCAAGTGTCCAACGTTTGTTCCTAGCAAGCCACCTCCACCAGTATACAGGGCAGATACAGAGAGTGTGTTTCATGAACCTTGAATTGGCTCTATTGGTTGAGCTGGGTGGGGCTCTGCCAAGGAATGGGGAGTGGTGGGTTCTACCCCTTCCTCTGGACAGTCTTCACACCTGGTCCTCTAGGCTGCCCATCCATTCTCAAATACAGCATCACCGGCTCATTAGAGATTCTATTGTCTTTCACTTTGATAGGCTAGAGTCACTTGGCAATTTGATAGAAATAATTTCCTGCAGCTCAGGCCCTTGCTAAGCAGGGTCACACATTTGGGGACAGGACTTGAGGAGACTCTAGTTATTGACACTCCTTTCCCAGCAGAGCTGTGTGGTTACAGGGAGCAGAGCCTTTGCAGTGTGCTAAGCCTGAGATTCATGCCTGGAGAACACAAAGGGAGGGACAAATGCCATGACTTTCATGGGGCTTGTCTTTGGAGAAGACAATATACAATATTATAACTGCCTACAAAAAAAAAATCACTTTTAGGAATGTATCCATCGATTCTGTGTATTTATTTAACATTGCCTACAATTGATTTGTTTGTTTCTTTTTTTTATAAAGGATTTATTTATTTATTTTATGTGTATGCGTGCTTTATGTGCACATACACCTACATGCCAGAAAAGAGCATCAGATCTCATTATAGATGGTTGTAAGTCACCATATAGTTGCTGGGAATTGAACTCAGGACCTCTGGAAGGGTAGCCAGTGCTCTTTCCCACTGAGCCATCTCTCTGCCCCCTGGCACAGCTACAATCGAGTAGCTAGATAACCTAAATTAAGCACAATGATTGTCAGGCTTACCATAGGGCAGGGTGAGGTGTGCTCTGTGGCCAGAGGTTGAGTGACCTCAGTTATGGTTTGAATTTGAAGTCTCCATCTTAGTTCCTGTGTTGAATGCTTGGTTCCCAGATGGTGGCATGAGGGAAGAAGTGAGAGCTTTAGGAGTGGACCAGGTAGAGGAAGAGAGTCAGTACAAGTGTCGCTTTGAAGGTCACCCTTGGCGTTCAGACAACTCTTCTCTCCCTACTTCCTGTCCTTCACGGGTCAAGGGGGCTCATCTCCGTATGCTCCCAAGTAGCATGCTTGTTTGACTCCCAAGCATGTGGGGTCAAGAAAATTATGGGGTGAAGAATCTGAAGCTGAACAAATCAAGCCCTTCTTCCTCTAAGCTGTTTTGGTTAGGACTTGAGCAGGGTAGGGTGAGACGTGAATTTGTCGGGAAGCTCTTTGCATGTGGGAAAGGTGAATGCAAGTTTACACTTTTGCTTGCCTGGGCAACTCTAGAAAGATCCATGTGGAATCAATGTAAGGTGAGAGCAGAGGTGGGTTGAGATGTGGCAGAATTAGAAACTCAATTTTCATGGGTGGATTAACTGGTTATCTTTACCATGACATGTCAGGGAAAGCTTAGAATGCCCATAGGAGCAGTAACCCGGTTTGAGGAGAGCAGGGAGACTTCCTGGAGGTGGTGACATTTAATGGCGCCTTAAGAGCCTTGACATGGGCCAGATATATTGAGTGGAGTGCTTCAGGTAACCTGAAGGTCCTTGAAGGGGCTCATCAAATCTTAAGGACTGGGAAGGAACACTTGAGGGTGGTAACTTTGAGGTTTCAGGTAGTGGTTGGAGGAGAGAGATTGACATCCGGTTTTAATGTGTGGCCTGTGGACATATACCTTGGATTTCCTGCACCCCAGCACCTACCTACATTGGCACATGCTACATCTTCCCATTCCTGCCTGAGCTGAGCACTTGATACCCAATTCCTAGGCAGAAGCCCTAGGGTAGCAGTTCTCACCTGTGGTCCATGACCCATTTGGGGTCTCATAGCAGATATCCTGCCTACCAGATATTTACATTATGATCCACAACAGTAGCAAAATTATAGTTATAACATAGCAGTGAAATAATTTTATGGCTGGGGGTCACTACAGCACGAGGAACTGTCTTAAAGTGTCACAGCATTAGGAAGTTTGAGAGCCACTGACCTTGAGCTTTAGTTACATTTCTGGTCACAGGCAGCGAGTGGCAGATGGCAGTCTAGGCCATTGCTTCCTCTTTCTGGCTCATGTCTATGATGAGTCCTGAAGATACTGGCCTCTCTATAGGGAAGTCACTGAGTGAATGTGTGCTATTCATATGGTCCTGGCTATATCAACAACCCCAGTATCTCAGCCCCATGGGAATGGTGCAGAATTCCCGGTGAGGTCAGAGGGATGGCCAGATCTCCCTTTGGCCCAGGTATGGATGTCAACAGTCTATGTAAAAGTGTCCACTATGCTTTTCTCTTCTGGGACATTTACAACCTGAGGTCCACTCCCCTGTAGAGATTGCTACAGATTAGTTAAACGTGTGTGCCTCTGTGTTCAGCTGTGTGCAATAACTCCATAGCCCCGTCTAACTATATATGAAACCACACTGAGCTTGTGGAGCAGGGAGCTAGAGCTTCTTCATCCCAGAGTCCAGTCCACCCAGTCCCAGCTTTCCCACGTATGGGTAACATTTATGTGCCTGTCTTTCCCTCATTCCCTTACCACCCTAGTCAGGTCAACTGGAGCAGTGCAAAGATATGATGTCTCACAGATGACCCAGAATGCGATGACAGTGACCTGCCTCTTACAAAGACTCAAGAGATCTCAGCCATTGCATAGTAATGCCCCCCCCCAAGTTCCCAAACCCAAACCATGTGCAGAACTTGGTGAGTCTATGGGCACAGAAACTGCCAGCCAGTACCCCTTTCCAAGCATCACACACAGCTATGCTGAAAGATGTGGCGTGGCTCTTGCAGACATAAGACTTGTAAATTCCACTTCTTTTGAGGAGTAAGGAAGCCCGTTTTGTGTGTGTGTGGGGGGGGTTGGGGGTTTGACAGGCTCATGGTGAACATCATTCTGAAGGCAACCCAGCAGGCCTAGTCTCGCTTCTCACTGGAGTCAGCAGAGATTGAGTAGTTTATAAAGTTCAGATAAGTAGCAAACATTGAGCCATGTTACCAATCCTGGCTTCTGGTCAGTAAAACAAGTTTGTGGTTTAACATATACTTGATGATTAGGATACAGTATGAAGAGAATATTCATTCAACCCAAATCTCTGGTTCAGTGAGCCAGTACAAGAGGGACCCAGTCCATTGGAGAAGAATGACCAAGAACCCAAGTCAGGGTTCTTGATTCAGAACCCTGAAAACCAAGGAGCTACTGGCTAGGTGGGAAGACGCCTTCCAGGCCTTGGAAAGAACAGGCTTGTGGCACATTTAGAGTCAGTGCTCTATGCTGCATAGAGAGGAAACAGAGGTGGGCAGGGGGGTGGGGAGCAGGCACAGGAGGGGCACACACAGTAGCGACTGGAGCCAATTTAAAACAGGCAAAATCCTTTATCTCTTTCTGGAGCCAGGCCACTGTCTCCCTGTAATCCACAAATGAGGAGAGGGAAGCAAATGCCTTTTAACCAGGCCTCTATGAGAGGGTCCAGATGGTTCCCTGCTTAAGGAGGGTCCCGTGTCAGGTCTGGAAGGTGTCCAAGGAGTTCCTTTTAAGGGGGGCGGTTGCAAGACAAGGAATCTGCAGCTCCTCACCTCTGGTCACCCTGGCTCACTTGCTTTATCATTTGTTTTTTGTCTAGTTACTGTCCCTCACCTCATCAGTCACCCTGAGCACACACAAAGCCTCGTCACCCTGCCAGGGAGACTCCCAATACTTGGTGCTAATATCATAGAGCCTGTTTGTCTGATGATCTGGGGAAGATAAGAGCCATTAATGCCTTACGTAATTGTTGGAGCCCCCAGCAGGCCTCAAGTCCTAGACCTCAGAGCTTGGAGGAGCCACAGGGATCCAGGCTGCTTCCAAGGTGACATCTCATCGTATTTATTTAGATGTGTTTGTATAGTTCTACCTCCGACACAGCAGGTGCTGTGGAAGTGTTGGCTACTGCTGTTACCAGAGCTGTCACAGCTCTAGGTGGAGAAGCAGAGGCCAGGTAAGGACTGGGGACCTGCTCACAACCAGTGATAGGTTGAACTGGGGCCAGATATAAGCCGATTTGGGAAAGCTCTGGTTTCCTTCACTGGATTCCAGGTTACATCAAGGAAAACAGGAAGCATTTTATCTGAGGGGAGCAGGAACAAAAGCTGTCCTTTTCATAAAAAGCAACTTTATCTGATCACATTCCTGAACACCACCGCGCCATAGCCATTTTCTACACCAGAGCCCTGAGCATGTACACAGTATACCCTAGAGACCACGGCTCAGAGAGGCACTAGCAAACCCCCGCAGGCCTCTGGGTGGGCACGGATGTCTGATTGATGGGGACGTCATATTGAAGCTTATCTTCTATCCAGTGCCAGCCTTTCTCTCTCCCTAGAATGAGGGATGATTGTTGAAAGAGTGAGAGAAAACCAGTGGGGTTGAGAGCTGGAGAGTTGGGGGTAGTTCCTGCCAGAGGGCTGATGGTGGGTGGCCAGCTCCTGGGAGGCACAATCGTCCCTCAGGGGTCACCCATTTGTCTTGTCTTTGGACATTTGGGATAAACTTGTACCTGTCCCTGGCTCTGTGAAGTGCCTGTATTATCTTGCTGTGAGAAGAATGTTTAAATAGGAGCCAAGAAGGCAGACTGTGAGTGTCTGTACCAGTCTGGGATAGCTGAGGTATGGTGTGGGCCCCTCGCATCTTCTGAGCTGAGTAAAGCTTTGGGCAAATATTAGGATCTGTGATACCAGGCCTTGGAGTTCTTCCTGAAGAGTCTTTGCTCAAGTCTACTGTATGGGAATTAAAGGACAGTTCTATTTCCCTGGAGACGTGTGTCTTACAGAAGGACAAAACCAAAGTGGCCTGCCTGGAGCCAGAGTTCAGATTCCAGCTTCCTGCCCTTTCCACTAACCACGTGACCTCTTGGAGCCTGAAGGCCTGCATCTGAGCAGTGTTGTTGCTCTTGAGAGTTGCTGGGAAGCGATGGAGAAGCTAGGCATTGCGGTCATAGGGAGCCCCATGTGAGCCCCGTGTGACTGGGCTTATTTAACACCTGTCAGATCTTTTCTGAGGAGTCCTCCCTGCTGAGCCTCCTCAGACTGAGTTTGGCTGAGGCGTGAGCTCTGGGGACTCACTCCCAAGACTGATTTCTTCTGGGTCCACACCCATGCCAAAATTTGCTCAGTTCCACCTGAAGTCTCTTTTCTGGAATGTCTTTCTCCTTCCCATAGGAAGGGGATGTGGGGAGATTAACGAAGTTTCATTCTGGCCATATTGTATTTTTTTTTTCCTATGAGAAACTGCAGAGTCATCTGCCTCCCCTGTGAGAGTAGGCAAACATTTCATATGCTTGCCTATATGAAATGGCCCTGTGGACACAGGCCCAGGGCAGGCTTTGTGTTTAACTACGTGTCTTGGTTTTGGAAACTGCACAGTTCTAGGAAGTCTCAACACCTTGGGGAACTTCATTTTTCCCTTCCTTTCAGTCCTCAGATCTTTGTGTAGGCAGATCAGGAAGTGACGTTGACAAGAAGGCGGCTCACACATAGAGTGATCTCTGTGGAGATCAGTCCCTTCAGGAAGGCAGCGCTAATCTCCCTGGTGCCATCATAGAAAACAGAGCAAGTACAAAAGACCAAACAAAGTCACAAAGGAAGAAGACACATTTAAAGCTGAACAGTGGTCACCTCTCCTTTAATACTGACACACACATCTGGGGATGCACATATCACCTCCTTTGGAGCCCGTGTGTGGCTTCTAATGAGACCCTCTGGGAGTGTGGCTGTGGCCAAGGCCACGGGTTCCAGTTTTACCAATGCCTGTGCCTGGGTATAGTCAGCCTTAGGACAGGGCTGTATCTCTAGTCCTCGGGGCTGGAACATCACTACCGAGCAGTCTACCTGAGAGAAATCTGCATTCCTTTCTTCATCCAGTCATCCAGGATGCTCAGCTTCCCCTCGCTCTGACTTCTCTCATTTATTAGATGTCAGGTCCTCCCAGCCTCCTCCTCATAGAGGCTGGGAATTCTACCTGCCTAGGGCTCTAGAGGCTCAAACACAAAGAGGGAGAAAACGCTACCTGTGGAATATCACTGTGAGGGCACAGGTGGGTGAGATCTCTGTATCCTGAATTACAAATGAATCAAATCCCAAGACCGATTCTGATGGCGAACCAGAAAACTCAGAGCCTTCTTTAGAGCCTGGAACACAGTAGGTACTCATAAAGTCATCTTTAAGCAATCCCAGCCACCCATTCTTTCCTTAGTTACACTCCTGATTCCTCTTTCTGCCTGTTCTCCCTCCATTTCTCAAAAGCACAAGGGCTGGACTCACGTCTTGTTTCAGAGTCCTCAGCACCCAGCACAGAGTAGGTGCTTAACAAACGCTAAAGGAAGGGATGTATTGTATGTTCTACCTGCTACTCATCCAAGCCTGTGATTGAGAGCAAAAGAATTAGATCATGGAACTCTGCGGTCTGTCTCAGTCAATCATGCCCCTCCCCTCTGCACACGGCCTGTTATGCAACCCTGGGCAGCACAGAGAGGTCATGTGGGGAAGAATAAGTTGGGAGTGATCTGCAGACGTGTCAGCAAGTGTTGGCTGAGATATGGTTTTCAAAAGACAGTCCAGCTCTTCAGAGGACAGAACAAAAGCACATTGGTCTGGAATAGTCATTGTTTTCTTGCTCAATTCCTCAGCCCAGAATCATCGCCTCCTTCCTTAACCTCCCTCCTCATGGTGGGAGGAGCTAGGGGCTTGTTCAAGGGTAAATGGAGTGAGATGTTAGCTGGAGGTTTCACTTTACAGAAGAGGACATAAAGGGTCAGAGTTCAGGTAATTGTTCAAGGTCACACGACCAATCAGCTCTTGTACTTTTAGTTCCATGACTGAGTACAGAGAATGCACCTCCAGGGCTTATGTTGGAATGCTTAGTTACCTGCTTGTAGCACTGTTTTGAAGGCCATGCAGTCTTTAGGAAGCAGAACCTGTTTGGTAGAAGCAGGTCACTAAGGGTGGCTTAAAGGTTAGAGCAACTGCTGATTCTGACTGGTTTTCTCTGCCTCTTGGATGCTCTCGTGGCATGCTCCAACTGCCATGACTTCTGCTGTGCCTTCCCCACTCCGTGGTAGACTAAACCATCTGAAACCATGTGCCTCAGTTTAGGGTTTCTATTGTTGTGATGAAACACCACAGTGAAGGCAACCTATGTCATCTTACAGCTTGTAGTCTGTCATCCAGGGAAGTCAGGGCACGAGCTGATGCAGAGGTCATGGAGGAGAGCTGCTTACTAACTTGATCAGCATAGCTTTCTCAGCCTGCTTTCTTATATCATTCAGGACCACTTGCTCAAGGATGGCACTGCCCACAAAGGGATGGGCCCGCCTGCATCAATCATGAATCAAGAAATGGCCCTACAGAGTTGCCTACAAGGGAGTCTTATGGAGGCATTTTCTCAATTATGATTCCCTCCTTCCTGATATATCTAGCTTTGTGTCAAATTGTCAAAACCCAACTAACACTCCTGATCCCAAATATGTTCTTCTTTCCTTACATGGTTCTGTTGTGGCTCTAACACAAGCACCTTGTGTGCCGTGGTCACCGATACAAGCACCCACTGCACGTCTAACCCGGGCTGAAACCAATGGAGTCTTAAGTTCCCAACTAACAGAGGTAAGAGCTGAGACTCAGAGAGTGTAAGTAGCTTGCCACCTGCTGCATGATTGGCTCAAATGGAGCTGGAGCCTGCAACAGCAGAAGACATCCACTGGAATTATATCTGACACCTCCAAAATAATGCCTGTCTTGTAGTCTTGCCAACAACCTGCATAATGGTAACCTCTGTTCAAGGATGCTCGCCCAGTGATTGTGATGCAGTTCGCTACCCAAGAACTCTAGCATACAGCATTCATCTTCTCTGAGCTCCTGGCTTTCTTACTTAAAAAAAAAATCTAAGGATCTTTGAAAGGATCTAAAAGGCTTAGGACTGTGAAAGAGCGCTGTATAGTGCTGTGTGCAGGGGTGCTTGGTAATTGCCTACTTCCTTGTCCCAGCGACCAAGAAGTGCCCGGAGGGCTTCAGGTCCCTTGTGTGTGTACATGACCCCACTTTGCCAAAGACCCAGAACACTGTTTTCTGGGCTTTGGGGTTCAGTTTCCTGATTGTTTGTTATTATTCTTAATAGAATTCAGGAGAAGGCCATGAGTGAGCCAGACATCTGTGATAAATCTGCTGGGGTTTTTACAGGAAAGACTTCCCAATTTCACTGTAGTCTATATTTCTTGCTTTTTTTTTCAGCTACCACATGGGGAGGAAAATATCTTGCTTGAATTGAGGAAGAAAAACAACCAGCAACAACCCAGAAAACAACAGCCTGTTGGTATTTGACGAACATCAAATTAGGAAGTGGTAATGTCACATACAGCAGAGCACAAACACATTTGGGACTCTCCAAAACACCCATCTGCAAGGTAAGGAGAGGCAGGGCAAGGAGAGACAAGGAGAGACAAGGAGAGACAAGGAGAGACAAGGAGAGACAAGGAGAGACAAGGCAA
>NW_022196900.1:65242560-65266823 GCF_008632895.1 Mastomys coucha | reverse complement strand
AGAGACAAGGCAAGGAGAGACAAGGAGAGACAAGGAGAGACAAGGAGAGACAAGGAGAGACAAGGAGAAACAAGGAGAGACAGGGAGAGACAGGGAGAGACAGGGAGAGACAGGGAGAGACAGGGAGAGACAGGGAGAGACAGGGAGAGAGACGGGGAGAGACGGGGAGAGACAGGGAGAGACAAGGAGAGACAAGGAGAGACAAGGAGAGACAGGGAGAGACAGGGAGAGACAAGGAGAGACAAGGAGAGACAAAGAGAGACAGGGAGAGACAAAGAGAGACAAGGCAAGGGTCTTTCTTGTAAACCCTCACATTCCAGATGTGTTCCTAACTGATTCATGTATTACCTTATAGAAATCTCTCCCACTGGGACAAGAGTCACTTGCTGCTATCTCACAGAGGCTCCAAGAGCAGGTTTGATATGGCTGAGGCACGTATGTGTGCAGGGGTTACCCTCACTTGGGCTGGCTTCAAAGCCTCAAGTTTTAGCCACATTAGTGTCTGCTCCGTTCTTTCATTTGCCTTTGCTATGTACCAAGACCCTTAAATTAATTTCATGGTAAAAGCAACGAAGCTTTATAAAGGCTATATCAAAAAATAGATAAAAGTATGATTTTATTTCTGTGCTTAGTGTCCCCAGGGTCTGCTACCATGCCTACTCAAGTTCAGTAAGTTGATGACGGACCACACATAGGCATCAAACCACATCTACCAGCATCTTCTATTTTTTTTTAATTTTGTAACTTTGTACAGGAGTGCTGAACCCAGATCACTCAGTACTCCCATTCCTTTTCCCATCCCAACTCTTCCTGACACCTGTGTGTGCATGTGTGTATGTGTATTTATGTAACTGTGCTTGTATGTGTGTATGTATGTGCATGTGCTTGTGTGTGTGTACACTTATCTCCATGGCTGACTACTTAGGATTGATCTATGAAGGAGCTCATCTCTGATGGAGATCGAGTCTTCCTCTCTCAGCAGACACTGATCCCCCATAGCTCTTCATGTGGGGGTGGCATCATGTGGAATTTCCCCGTCCACCTTGGCATATCAATTAGTATTGCTATTATGCCGTCCCCCACCCCCCAGAGTTCCACGTTATTGAGAGCTCATGGATACAGATTCCCTAATGTATTTTTTTTTAATTGATAAATAGTAATTCTATATATCTGTGGGGGTACAGTATGATATTTCAGTACATGTGCATAATATGTAATGATAAAGTCATGGTGATTGATATTCATCACCTCAGATATATATATGCTTGTGTTAGGAATAATCAAATTCCTTTCTAGCAGCAAAAATTTTTGGAAATAATTATTGTTATATACAGTGCTATAGAACATCACTTGACTCTTTTACCCAACTGCAACCAATAGTCATCCTTTCCTATCTATTGGTGTTCTTATAGGATAACACACACACACACACACACACATATGCACACATATACACACATATACATACATACACACACACATACACACTGTCTTCATGTATATGGAACACAGAAGATGCTATGAAGAAGGCAAAGACTGGAAGGATGAATCCGCAGGTCCAGGATTACTGAGATCACTCACTGTCACTGGAACCCAGTAGAGAGACCTGGGATTATTTTACCCTCAGAGCCTCAGAAAGGATGGAACTCTGCCAACACCTTGATTTCATGCTTTTGGCCACAGGACTGTGAGCAAATAACTTTTTGTCACTGAAGCCTGGAAGTTCTTGGTAATTTGTTATAACAACACTTGTTTTCCAAGAAACCAACAGGCCTGTAATACAGGGGTTATTTTTTACTCTTCAGAGAAGAAAACAGCCCAAGAAAAGGTTTATGACATTGTCCAAGGCCACAGAATCAGCACGTGCTTCAGACTGGATTCTTCCCAGTTCCAGCACTGGCTTCCCAACCTGTGCTGCTGCCCACCCAGGTCCTGCATGAGATGCAGCTGCCCACCCAGGTCCTGCATGAGATGCAGCTGCCCACCCAGGTCCTGCATGAGAAGCCCATGTTCCCTCTAATGGACAGCTCTTCCTTCCCACATTGAAATCCTTAATCCGTTTTGGACACAGACCCTGCACTTTGATTCTGCACTAGGCTTTGAAAGTCCCACATCTGATCCTGAACTGGCCTCTCTAGTCCCCAGATCTCTGCTTCCTCCTAATCGTTTGCAGTATCACAGCTCACACATATTCTCTGTTTCTATCTGACCCTTAGCCACAGCCCCTCACCCAAATATTACCATGTATTAGTCTGAATAATGATCCCTAGAGATGATGTTATCTACCACCCCCTCTCCAAGGCTTCTGAGTATGTACCCAATGTGATGGGGGAGGGTGCTGGGGCGGAGCTCAGGTGGGGCTGGGTGGGGGCCTTAGCACATGGGTAGTTGATTTGGAGTGGTCTGGTGGGGCAGATGTAAACACACGTATAAAGATTAAGACTAACCAGAGAAATGGCAGTCAGAGGAGATGACATTGAGGTGACAAATTTTCAGATGTAGAAAGCAGCTGGAGCAAGACACACCAGTGACTACTAGACATTGATCCATACAAGGAAATAGATCCCCCCCTTTGGGTTGCTGGAAGGAATCCGCCACTGACACCTTACCTTTAGCCTTGTGCAGTTGAGTCTGGAGTTCTGACCTCCAGAAATATGAGAGACTAAACCTTTGCCTTAAGTCACAAACTCTGGGGTTACTCAGGACAGCAACAACGGGAACGGTCATAGTTTGCTTTCTTCTCTCACACGCACCTTTATATTGGCAGGAAGCAAAGGAATCATTTTTGGCAGCCTTTCACATAAACAGAGCTCAATTTCAACAGAAAAACAGTCAAAACATTTATACACATTTCTATTTAATTGTAGAAATCACAGGGTTTCAAAGGCAAGATGTCGTTCCCAATGTTCACTTATAAAACAGGGAAAATTTTAATATGTAAATTGTCAAAATGATCAGTGTGACATAATAATAGTTTAGAATTCAATACAGTGTTCAAAGTGTGACTTTGAAAAAGCTCCAAATGCTTCTGTTTTAATATCTCAGGGTTTTTTCTGAAATGAAAAGGCATGTTTTGACATTTGTGCTGTTTAATGGTTAGAATTTTACCCAATATAAAAAGTTAAATATGAATGTAGTCAAGGTCTTTATGAAAAAAAAAATGAAAGAAAGTTTTCAGCACCAAACAAAACGAACATGAAAATCATCTACTTCCCTTAGGATGACTTTCAAGGTGGCTTGTCATTTATCCATCACCTGGTATTCTGTGCAAGGGGGTGCAGCCGGGGAGGCATGGGTTCCTGATCAGCTTCTGTCTGGTGTTTGCCAACCATGAAAGTTTGGACAAGTCACTTAATTCCTCTCAGTCATATTATGCCCATTTAATATATGAGGGAATTAGTCCTCAAGCCTATGGTCACTGAGATATGAGCCATAGTGAGCAGGAGGCTGTACACATTACAGGTGTTGGGGACACTGTGACATGTTAAGCGAGGTACTGCCCTCTTCTCTATATAGCAGTAAATGTGATCTGGACACACTATTCATGGGGAAGGGTTATTAGGGCAGAGACACTAACTTAAAAGACATTTGTTTGGGGGACTGGAGAGATGGCCAAGTGGTTTCTGGGCAAGGCTACAGTTCTGAGTTCTCTGCCCTCTAGTCCTCAGGACCCATATAAAGTCAGTAGTGGCATACCTCTAATTTCAGTGTCGCTACAGCAGGCTGGGGGCAGAAACGGGAGAAGTCCTGGAGGCTCACGTCCCAGCTAGCCTCCTGTACTTAATGGTGAACAAGGGACTCTGCCTTTCAAACAAAGTAGAAGGTGGGCGATGATACCAAGAATGACCTCTGACCTCTATACATGTGGACATAACACACACACACACATACACACACACACACACACACACACACACACACACACACACTGTAGCTTTAGACTCTCTATGTAGATATCTGAAGAAGTCTGTGTAACAGATAAGCCTGGACTGACTCAGGTCAGGAAGTTCCTGCCTTAAACACGGAAGACCTAGGAGCACGGCTTATTTTCTTGCAGAATTGGTCAAAGCGTTCTCAGCTCACAGGGAGATGGTGTGAGTCTCGGGGTGATGGGGTCAGGCTGGAGAAATGGCTCAGTGGTTAAGAGCACTGACTGCTTGCTCTTCCAGAGGTCCTGAGTTCAATTCCTAGCAACCACATGGTGGCTTACAACCATCTGCAATGGAATCTGGGGCCCTCTTCTGGTGTGCCCGAAGATAGCTACAGTGTAAAATAAATAAATAAATAAATAAATAAATAAATAAATAATATATGAATATATTATTTATTATATATTTATATATAATAAATAATTCTAAAACAAAACAACCTTTATTCAGTGAACCATCTGGCTGACCCTCGGATAAATGCAATTTTTCTAAAGTTTTTCTTTCAATGTAGATAGGACATTGAGTGATTGTAGGAAATCTGGGGAAATGACTATATATAGTTAAAGGCAGTTAAAGGACCAGGAAGAAGTCTTGAGCTGACCCTTGTGAGACCCATGTAGATTGATAAAAGAGGGGAAATGGACCTTATTGTACTGGGCAGCCCTTCTGCGGTGGGCTCTCATCTAGTTTAAAGAGAATAATCTCAAGAGATCAGAGACTACTACTTTAGTTTAATTTTCTGAATCTTGCACAGATGTTTGGACCTGTTCCGATGTGATGTTATGTTGTAAGTGAATTCTGGGACATGTAGTTCTAGCTTGCTGACCCTAGTACATATAACCACACTGAAGTTACAGAAAGCAGCACTGAAGTTGAGCAGATCTAGGGCCATCGGGTGGGTGGAGGGACAAGAGAAGATACAGGCTCACAAGCAGTACTGCAATGGCCACTGCTGAGATGGGAGTCACATCAGAGCCTCCTCCTTGTGTCTTGACACTATGCAACTATGAGGCAGATGTCCTACTCCATCACCCTTCTTTCCATCAGAATGGGCCATCTTAAGAACTACTTAGGAAGGAAAAACATGATTAGCTGGGGATAAAAAAAATCTTAGGGACCTATTAATTAGAATTTCTGTCTCTGGACAGACTTTTCCCAGAATTTAACTGACAGAAAAAAATAACTTGTGTTTCTTATGTACTTGACTAGATATAGTGAGAAATTCTCACCTGCTAATTATGGAATCAATGAATTAATTCACCTCTGTTCCCTTTGATAGGCCAGCTTGGGAATGCCATCATCTCTCAACCAGCTGGGCTCTGGGCTGTGCATGTGTGCCTCTTCTATCATAAAGGCTCCTGTAAGCTTTGCCGCTCGCACTGTATTGTAAACAATCACATTCCTCCTTGACTTGGCTCCAGCCTGTGCCTCCTTGGTCAGTTCTTATTTGAAACCCTGCCCTACCTTCTCAAGGTTCCAAGGGTTTTGGTTCAATGCCCTTGAATGTGGGGCTAGCCAAACTGCTCAATGGGAAAAGGCATTTGCCACCAAGCCCCTTCTACCTGAGTTCAGTCCCTGGAACCCACACCATGGAAGGATGAAAGAAGTCACTCTCAAGTTGTCCTCTGACCCCAACATATGCACACCAAGACACACTTGTCCTCGCACTCCATCTCTCCAGTATAATCAATCAATCAATCAATCAATAAATGTTTTTTAAAATGAAGCACTGTATATGTACCCAACTTAGTAGCAGCCCCTGTCATTAGGACTGTTGGCTGAGTGAATGCATTGACTTTTGTCCAAATGATGAGCAAATAAGATGACTGTCAGGAGAGAGCACCACTCCCAGTCATATCAACATGTCACTCACGTGAGGTTCTGGAAATTAGCATCTGACTGTGTTGATAACGGCATTCATTCTTTATCCTCCGCAGCTGTGTGACCAGGGGGTCACAGGGTCTCTGAGTTCGCTCGTCCCCATCACTGCCTTCACTCGTTTGTCTTGCAGAGAAACCTCTCTTCTCGCAGCCTTTGTATTCCAACTCTAACAAAGTACCACAACCTAAGCAATCAGCAGGCTTGTGCTCCTTAGGAAGCTATGGGAAGAACCCTTCCCTGCTCCGACTAGCTTCTGGTCCACCCGACAAGCCTTGGCTTTTAGATGCTTCACTATTGTCCCAGTCTCCATGGTCACACAGCATTCTCACTGCTCAGCTTGTCTTAGCAGCCTCTTACCCATGCTTGACAAGCTCTCTCACTCCGCAATCTGGCTTCTTAGAACATTCAGTTGGGTGTAGGTACTGCATGCTCTTTATCCATTCACAATGTGAGGGGCCTCTAAGCTGTTCCCATGTCCTAGCTACTGGGAATAGAACATCGATAAACAGGAGTGAGCTGTGCCTCTGGAGCAGGATGTAGAGTCCTTTGTGTACATGCACACGAGTGGCGTAGCCAGGTCATATGGGAGACCCACTTCTAGTGTTTTGAGGGACTGCCACACCGATTTCCATAATGGTGGCCACAGTTTGCACTACCACCAACAGCAGATGAGAATTTCTCCTTTACCCAATAGCCAACATTTGCTAGGTTTTGTTTTCCTAATCTTAGCCGTTCTGGCTGTAATAAAGCAATTTTAATGTGATTTCCCTGATGGCTCATGTTCTAGTTTGCTTTTTGTTCCTGTGGTAAACACCATGACCAAAAGCTTGAGTCAGCTGTGACTTGGCAGATGAGCCCAGGGCACCACTACCTTGAAGGGGAAGGTTTATTTTAGTTTACAGGTTACCGCCCATCATCAGGGAGACCAAGGAATTGAAGGCAGGAGCTTGAAGCAGAAACCAAAGGAGAAATGTTGCTTACTTAGTAAGCGTGCTTCCTGTGGCTTCCTTAGCTCTACCTTTCTGAGCTGCTTAAGGACAGCACCATTCACAGTGGCTTGGGCATTCCTATGCCAATTAGCCATTCAGAAAGCACCTTAAGCTTTATTAAGCATTGAGACTCAACACAGGCCAACCTGATGGAGGTAGTTCCTCAGTTGAGGGGTCTCTTTCCCAGGTATGTGAAGTCGATAACCAAGATCCTTTATCACTGATAAGGAAGGTGAGCGCTTGAAATGCCCTCAGCCATTTGCTTTTCTCATTCTTAAAACTTGGTCCAGTTTCACACTAGTTGGATTATTTTGTTTGTGTTTAGTTTTTTGAATTCTTTGTATATTCTCAGCAACAATTATCTTTCAGTATGATAGCTGGCAAAACTTAGAGCTCATTGTGATCCATACTGTGTGGTGTCTTGTCTGCTGTAACAGTGACTGTGGCTTCTGGCCTGGCTGGCCTCTGTGACAATGCCACCCTGTCTCCACCAGGCTCTGACACTGCTGAGGACAGTTCCTTAAAATTTATAGGAAGTTCTTCCACTTTCATGCATTTCTCTATTAATTTGATCATCAGTCATTCAGCAGGCATAGAGCTAGACTCTGAAGATGTGGTGGACTGGCAGGCCCCGACCTTGGCCTAGGGCTGATGGTACATCGTAGATGTGTGGATCCAACAAGAAACAAGTCCCAGTGTTTCCAGAAGCTCCTGTTTTGATCTTAAAGGTGAGCAGTTTTGTTCTTTATTTTTTGTTTTTTTGTTTTTGTTTGCTCACAAATAAACCGAACTCACCGTTTTCTCACTCACCATTAAGCCTAAATAGATTCTAGGTATAAACAGCCTCTGCCTTTCATGTAAGATCCACTCCACTTTACCAGCCTGGTCCATGTGGGAAGCAGAAGAGGATGGCTGTGGGGCTCCCATCTGGAAGGCACATGCTAAGGGCTAAAGTGCCGGGCGAAGAAAGGGCTCAGCCTAGTGGGGCTTGCTACATAGGTAGAGATGCCTAGAAGAACTCTTGGAGTGTGTGTGTGTGTGTGTGTGTGAGAGAGAGAGAGAGAGAGAGAAAGAGAGAGAGAGAGACAGACAGACAGACAGACAGACAGACAGACAGACAGAGACAGAGAGAGAGACAGAGAGACAGAGACAGAGAGACAGAGACAGAGAAAGAGACAGAGACAGAAAGACAGAGAGAAAGACAGAGACAGAGACAGAGAGCTACAGTAGCAGAACAGTTGTTGCTTGGTGTCCAAGGGTTTGGTTTCCTTAACTGGAGCTCTACCTGATAGTAAACAGAGACTGGATTCAGTGCCACTGAGACGGGCAGTGGGGATATCAGGATCTGATGGCTGGGGTACAGGGAGGGGTAGCTTGTGTCCTGTCCTTGTGAGTGATTCCTAGCTGGACTTTCCTAGCTGTGTTGTCAGGAGAGTCAGCATGTGTCACTTGTGTATCATTACCCCATTCCTCCCCACTGCTCCTGCATGTCTAGAGCCTGGTGAGAGACAGTTGTGCACAGAAGCCCTCCTCTCTCAAATGATCTGTCTGGAAGTCTGCGATGTTCTTTCCATGGTTAGAATTGGAGGGTCCCTCCCTTTAAAAATAATCCACACCGAGACTTGTGATTACTGAAGTCACAGCCATTTCCCCCCTCACCCTAGCTTCATCTTCTGAGTAGGACTTAAGCTGAACAGAGGAAAAAGTGTTGCTCGAGGTTTCCATGACCGTCTCTAGGGAGACGTCTCTTGGCATTAGGGGTCCAGGGACAGAAGGCTGCCATTCCTGCCCCATCTCTGCCACAAAGTCATTTGAATAGTGCTTCATCCTGCATGGAGTGTCCTAATGCCAGATGTGTCTTGGATACCATGGAGACAAAGAGGCTTTGCCTCTATCCTCAAAGATATACCCTGGATTGGTAGCCCAACGGGACAGGCAAACCTAACTATTGAGGAATATGCAGGGTTTCACCAAGCGAAGGGAGGGAAGGCATTTCAGGCAGAGGCCACAGCAAGGACAAGGATTTGGACATTGGAAGAGCTGCAGAGTTCTGGGAAGGGAGGAGTGAGGTCTGGGTGGAGGGATATTTGCTTCGAGGGACTGGGGTTTGCAAGGTAGTGAGGAGCCTCTTCGGGACGGGCTCGATGAGGGCAGATTTATCTCATCCTTTAGGCTCTAGAGACATACTGAAAGGTCACAGACTCACGTCAGTTACTTCATCCAGGAGCCAGAAGGAAAGGCTGAATCTTCAAAGGCATTTAGGGCAGAGCATACCGATTTTGTTCTCCACCCAGCCTCCCTATACCCCTTCCCCTTGTAAAAGTGTTTTGTTTTGTTTTTGTTTTGTTCTGTTCTGTTTTATTCTGTTTTGCCTGAGATGTATCTCCACTGAGCCTATGCCCAGGTACTTGGGATAAAGAAGAATCACACAGTTAATCACCAAGGACTAGAAACCCATGCTATAACCCCCAACTTGGCTTCCTAAAAGAGGGACAGCTCCGGGCACCACACTCACTCAACATCTGCAGAGTCCTGCCGCTACTCTGCTGCAGCTTTCCTGCTTTCTTGACTGGAGGCCAACACAATAGCAGGAAGAACCACACCTTCAGCAGGAAGAGCAGTTGTTACAGAATTGTTAGTAATTAGCTTTTTGCTACTATAGGGAAATACCCTAGACAGTCCAGTTAGAAAGAGGAGAGGCGTCTGTTGGCTCACAGTTCTGAAGATCTTGTCTGTGGTGGGTTGGCTCACTGATTCCAGACCTGTGGTATGACCGTGGGAGTATGTGGCAGAGGAACAGGCTTAGCTCATGATAGCTAGGGCATGATAGAAAGGTGGCAGGAAGCGAGAGGGCCCTAATAACCCCTCCCAGAACAGTCTCTCCGCCACCTAGCTTCTTCCCCTCACAAGACCCAGCTTCCTAAAGGTGCCAGAGCCTCACAAAAGTAGCCTGGGCTAAGGGTCAAGATTTCAACATAGAGATATGCAAGATCTGAAGAGCAGCACTGGGTAATCATTGCATCTGAAGTGCCGTGAGAAAAGCTGTCAGTCTCGTGGCCTCACGGAAGCAGATAGGTGTTCTTACCCAGCAGGGCCCCAGCGGAGGACACTCCAGGCCAGGGAGTGAAGAGCGTGTCTGTTTCTAACCTCCCTCCATCCACCCTGTTCGGATTCCCAGTGTGCCAGTCTCTTCAGACCACAGCACGGCCTTTACTCTGGTGCTGTAAAGGGCACTGTGAAAGCGAAGAGAAAACATATTTTACAAGTTTCAAAGCACAAATACGTATCTGTTAAGTATGATTATCATGGACAAAGTTGGATTTCTAGTAGAAGAGATGTTAATGAACTAACCTATCTTTGTTTTTGTAACAATACATCTCTGCAGTAATTGTTTCAATTACAAGATGCCCAAGCCATGGTTCTTTACAGCATTAAAAAGTAAAGCCTAGACTTGGGCTTCTACTTAGTGGTAGAGTGTTTTGCTTAGTGTGCTCACAAATCATTTAACAGTTTTCTGCTCCGGGCGGTGGTGGCACACGCCTTTAATCCCAGCACTTGGGAGGCAGAGGCAGGCGGGTTTCTGAGTTCAAGGCCAGCCTGGTCTACAGAGTGAGTTCCAGGACAGCCTGGGCTACACAGAGAAACCTTGTCTCGAAAAACAAAAAAACCCAAAAAAAAACAACCAAACAAAAAACACCCCAGTCTTCTGCACATGGTGGCACATGCCTACAATTCCATCACTTGGGAGATAGAGGCAGGAGGATCAGGACTTCAGGGCAGTCCCTACTAAGTTCAAGGCCAGGAGGTCTGGATTCAGAACAGACCAACAACAAATAAAACAAAGGCAATTTAGAAATGAATCAATAGCTTAGCGGCTGCTCTCAAAAGCACACTGTAGTACACATTCATATACTGTAGACTTCTAACCTGTTCATTGATTCCAGTACAGAAAGTGCCTCCACGTCCATGTGGTCCTGGTGTCTCACTGTCAGCCAGGAAAGGGTCCAGATTGCCATTTTCTACCATAGCCAGTCCCTTCCAGGACGAAACCCGTCTGGCAGCAACCAACAACTCCCTCTTAGGAGCAGGTTGCAAAGTGCACCAGTCATCTTTTGGTAGAGCCAGGCTGGGCTGCTCACGGGAAGGAGGGGATGTGGTGGCCTACCCAGTTCCTTCTCAGGATGCTATTCCTGGACACTAGGAGGGTGGAAAAATGGCCCTTCTGGGAGTCTACATGGCCTGGAAATCTACTATGAATTTTTTTGCTTTAGAGGGATCCAAAGTAAGGCAGCCCTTTAGAGAGTCCTTCTGAGCTTGGGTTCTCAGCTGGCATGGGAAGGAAAAGGAGGCCTTTCTTTCAGGGTTGCCTGGTCTCCATCCACCAGATCACCCACCAGTCCTCAAACCTGCCACTCATTGCCTACCTTGAATGTCCCCATGATACCAAATGAGGGTCTGCACTTCAGTCTCTTTCTGGAAAAACTGTCACTCAGCCATTTGACAAGGAAGAGGCTAGAGTTCAGCGAGACGCTCGGTTCTATGTGAGGTCACAGGTCAGTACTTCCTTGCTTATGCTCAGAGCCGCCTTCCTCAAGAGGTCAGAGGGCTCCCATCCTGCCTAGCCTCTTCCCCTCTCAGGGATTTTCTTATTTCACTTTATTCTCCCATCGTCCATGCTAGGAAGACTACTATCTTCCTACCTTTCCACAGAAAGCAAGAGGCAGAGATTTAACATGAGAAGCTTTCAGTAGCTACGGATGATGGGCAAGGATGTGCCCATGTGGATTCATTCTGAGGGTGGGAAGCTGGACAGAGCTTGACTGGGTGGTTCTGGCCAGGCTCTCTCAAGAGAAGATAAGTCAGCTGTGATTGGCCTGTTCACCTCCAAGTTAGAATTCTGTCAGGAGGCTGAAGTTGGGGTGACCTCATAGGTCTGCTCATAACATAGGTGACTGAGTGCATTTGATACCTGCTCCATGGCCAGGGAATGCTTTATATAACAATATGGAAGCCAAGAAGTAGCCTGTCGGTGGCTGTCTTAGAAGTTAGTTATCACAGTTATGTAGATAGTAAACTATGGGTCTTATTGTCTGAGGTTTCCCACGGAGATCTCTGGCCCGGCTTGATGGGGGAGCCCTTGTGCAGAGAATCGAGCAAGCATTGATGGGGCATCTCTGCCCTGTCTTCCAAGATGCTCTGTTTCTCCGCGCTGCCCTGTACTGAGTCGGATTGGGCTGGGCCGACAGGCTGACTAGTCAGTAAGGAGTGTGGTGCAGCTTCAAGCCTCGTTTCAGGAGAGCAAATCTCTTCCCGAGTGTTAACAGCTCTAAGAACAAAAGGCTCAGACCACGGAGTAGATCTTTCACGTGCTTTACTTCCCTGGATACCGTACAAATATATAGTTTTGGGGGTCATTCAGATTTCGGCAGCAGTTATCTCTCATTGGTTTGGGTTGAGAATCTTTATTTGCATGTAAGAGGGCTTGACCAATATTACACACCTCTCCTGCTGGGGTCGTTGGGGTGGGGGTTGGGCTGAAATCTAAGCCATTGGTCTCAGGCACAAATCACTGAACACCTACCGTCCCTTCTGAGCAAATGCTTAGTGACTCTCTGGGGTTCCAAGATGGCTGCTCTCCTGGACTCCAGCTGTCAGAATTGCCCATAGCACCACAGTAAACCACAGTCATGACATTTTTCTGTGTGTGAAGCATGCCAATCATAGGGATGCAAACATGAAAACATGTCAAGGCTGGCAATGTGCTCAGTAGGCAGTTGATGAATCAAGACAAGACTAATTTGCTTAAAATATTATGATTACATTCATTGCCACTTAAACCTCCAAAAATTGCCTAATGAACTAAGTACAAAATTACGGCCTAGGCATTCACACTCTTACCCAGTGTGGTGTTTGCTTCTTGTTTCCAGACTAAGGCCTTGGCTTGTGTCAGTGCTTCTGCTGAGACCACCACAGGTTGCAGCCCTCCGCATCCCTTGAGCTCCAGAGAAGCACACAGTTTTCATCTGTGCCTGTCTCCTTTCTCTCAGTAAGTTATAGCAGCTCCTGCAGGCATGCTAGGGACCTTTGCTGAGCATGTAGTTGGTGCTCAGTAACTGTTCAAAGTCAGATGGATCTAAAGGTTTCTCAGAAACCCTAGTAAAAGGACAAAGGGAATTCAAGTTCTCTCTCCTTGTTCAGGGGAAGGCTTGGCAGGGTCTGGTCTGGGGTTGTGGGTCAGGGTCTCAAAGGAATTAAGGTTTTGTTTCCTGGGAACCTGGCCTTTTCACTCTGAAGGGCTCTGGTTATCAGTCCCAAGGCAGCTGTGGTCTGAGGTATCCTGTGTTCTCTTTGCCAACATTGTCTGATTTACCTTTCTATTGACCTTGGCCTTTTTGCCTCTGCAAACATTATATAAGATGCTGTGCTTCTTAGCAAACTTGCTTGGCATTATTCATGAGCTTCTGCAAGATCTCCTGGTCCCGGCTCTTGCTTTTCATTCTCCATCCCAGTCTCCCACTCAACACTGCACTGTTATGGACACTTACTCCTGTGGTTTGGCTGCTGAGAAGGAACGACTCTGCAAGGTTAGCCACGTGTTCCTTACTGTCCTTTGTGGTTTGGTCCAATAAGACCTTTTGTGTCCTTCAAGAGAACAAAGGCTATTCTAATTTTCAACCTTGTCAGTAAACACTTGGCATAGGACAATGATTGTCCACTCTTTGGGAGGAAAATAATCACAAACTTCTTCTCCACACTGCTTCATGGGTGGCAGACAGGCAAGCCTATTCAGAAGCAGATTCCATATACAGGTTGAACCATGCTTGGGATCCAAAAGTGAGCTATAAATCTCACAGTTATTCCATATAGAATCTGAGACTCCAGCCTGCTCAGCAATCAGTCAGAGGTCCTGTTCATATGTTTTTAGGAGGCAGGCATTCCGTGACACAACAGTAAGAGCTATAGAAAACTGAAAAGTTTTCAAATCAGAAGGCTCTAGATTTAAATTCCAAATGTTTCCATTTTGAGATGGCTTTGTTGCTTAAACTCACTGTTATTTTATCAAATACTAAACTGATGTTGGGAGAGTAGGAAATGCCAGTTCAGAATCATCATATAATAGGAATTCATCCTTAATATATGCTACATGCAGGAGTCCTGTTAACTGGCTAAGCTTCAGCTTGCCCATTGGTAGTGGAGATTGTTGCTTCTCCTCTGCTCTGCTCATTTGATCATCAGGACCCCGAGACTAGGCAAGTGGAGTTTATTTGTGAGGTGCTGTTCTTACCGAACATGGCCACTACCGATAGGCTAGCTAATTATGGCGGGCCGGTGGCGAACAACACAGGCTAGAAGTCATAGGCTTGAACCCAGGTTCTGCCAGTGTCTTATCATCTGGGAAATTAGTTACATCCAGAATATCTACGGTCCTAGTTTTCCTTTGGTGATGGGACTCTGAGCTTCATTGCAGGTTACTGTGAGGGATCCTGTCTGGATGAGAAGCTGACATGTGACAGCATTTTTTCCCTCGCTGCCTGCCTTTAGCAGTTTGGGGCTACAGGAGTGGATTTTTCCCTGGGGGTAAGCCCCTGCATTGTTTTATTAATGCAAGTAGTTTTTGGTGAGTGAGTCTACCTTAACAATGTGCCAGACACTTGGAAGAAGAGAGGCAGGGAGAGGAGGCTGGGTTCTTAGATGCCCATCTCACTGATTGTTAAGAACCACCTTTTCCCATGATTCTCAGAGTTGAGATGCTTAAAACCTTCTTCGTGGTTTTCACTCCCAATGCAGATTACTACGGCGACTTCTTTTACTAGTTCTCTTTTTACTGGAGCTGATCCCAGGGACCCACTTCGTGGTTAACTCAACTGCTTTTCCTCCAGTTCACACCTTGGCTTTGAGTGCCATGATTCACTGACATCTCTCTCTCTCCCCATTCTCCTAACACAACTCCACTCCAAGGAAGGACCCAGTCATCCTCCAGGCGCTGATTATCACCTGGTACTTTCCAGATGCTGCTTGGGCAGTTTGAAGAGAAATCATCATGTATGAGATGTGAGTAGAGCATGGGGTGGTAGGAGGAGACTTAGTGCCGGTGCTTAGAAATCGGGGTTCACTGTCCAGCCTTTGAAGTTGGTTTGTGTAAGGCCTCTGAATTTGGTAAGTGATGAGCTCCTACCTGTTAGGATTATCAGGGCAGTGTGTTGCATTTACTAGATGTCTTAGGTTCATGTAGACCTGGGACAGAATCCCAATGTGTCATGTGGCCTTGGATAAGTCATTTTTCCCCCTTTGAGCCCAGTTTCCTATTTGAAAAATCTAACTAGTAAGGCACACCTTGGAAGGCTATGGAGATAGTATAGAGAAAGCACTATCATTTTATATAGTTCAAGGCAGGGAACGAATTATTCAAGACCAGACTTTAACCCATCGTGAATTTCCTAGAGCTTCTGGAGACTGACCCTTCCACTGATCCTAGAGGGCTAGGACCTTGGCCTTTATTCTTCCCATCACGCTGGGTAATAGGACATCAATGACTGAAACCCACATGGGAAGAAATCACAGTGACTTCTGCAGCCTGCTTGTACTTGTCTCATGTCCACTTTCTTGGTGGTGACCCCTGTATGTTGGCTTTGGAGATCTCCAGAACTCAGAGCCTCCCCTCTCTCAGATACTGCTATCAGGTTCTTGCAGTGAAAGGCAGACTGTCATGGGTGTTCCCTGCATATGAGGCCAGAGTTTCCATTCTTTGCTCATCCTGCATTTGCAGAGGGATCCTGGCATCCTGAACTGTGAACAGCTGGGGTCCAGCAGCCTCCCTGGGCAGGGCACCATGAGTCAAGTGGAAATTTAGAGTAGTTAGTATCCAGGATCTAAGTGTCCCCATCCTTCCACCCTTAGGGAAGAGGCCTCTTTAAGGCTCTGCAATGATTTTTCCATAAAGCAAGATACAGCAGGGTACTCCAACCTAGTCCAAACTTGCTCTGGAGTCCGCGGGAGGCAGAACCAATGGCAGGGTGAAAAGGGAGTTCATGGGTCCTTCCCAAAGAGTAAAGCCAGGAAAAAGGAGTCAGCATGTGACTGAGGGATACGGAGAGCCCAAAGATGTTGGAGAGGGTTAAGAGGTAGTTCAGCCACCATGTTCCCTGCCATGTCTGGAGAGCTGGAACACAATAGGTATTTGTAAAACATGATCATGGGACTTGACTTGCTGATGCAAGAGAGAGTGCCATTATTATAGTTTGAGTATGAAACATCCCCCACTGGACTCTAGGATCGAATTCTTAGTCTGGGTGGCTGGTGTTATTCTAGGAGGTTCTGGGTGGTTCAGGAGGCAGAGCCTAGCTGGAGGAGGTAGCTAAGCAGGGGCCTAAATTGGAAGGTTGTACCTAGTCTTCGTCCCTTCTCTAGTCCCTGCTTCTTGTAAACCATAGTAAAGAAAGGTTTCCTTCCCATGTTCCTGCTGCCATGATATTATGTCCAAGTGCCAGGGGCCAAAGAACTCTGGCATGATCCATCTGAAACCATGAGCCAAAATAACTGTCTGTAAGTTGTTCTACCAGACATTTTGTTGTGTTCATAGACGCACAGCATTTTAGATCTTGGAAGTAGTGTGTGTGTGCATGTGTGTGTGCATATGTGTGTGTTTGTGTGTGTGTGTGTGTGTGTGTGTGTGTACGTGCGTACACATGCGTGCAGCTTGGTTCCTGCCACTAGGGTTCGGCTCAGAGGAAGGCAAGTCAGGAGGCACAGTGATGGGCTCTAAGGCTTTGGAGGAGAGCTTTCCTTTACATCCAGGTCCTTGGCTTACTTTATTTTCATTCCAGCGTTCAGCTCCTGGCTGGTTCTCAAACAAGCCGTGCCCTCTCCTACCTCATGGCCTCAGCCCTTGCTCTCCCTTCCAGCTGGAATGTTCTGGCCCCAAGAGCTGCATGGCTTCCTTCCATTGCCACACGTCTGGGCTCTAAGGTCACCTCTGAGAACTTCCTTGAGGTAAGCAGCTGTGCCCTTTGTTTATATGTTCTTACCCGGAGTTATCTTTCACCACAGCACTCAGGAACTCCCAGAATGTTTGTTTACTTTTGGGTCCAGTCCTCCATCCAGGGTGAAAGACAGACGGATCTGGTGCACAGAGGCATGGAGACCCTCCACAAACATTTGCTGATTGATGACTGAAGCAATGAATGAGAGACCCCTTTCCCCATTCTTACTACAAGGTCTTTCCTTCTAGTCCATGTGGTCATCTGATCGCAGCTTTGATTTCATAGTCTCCATAGTAATCTCCCCAGCTTGATGTATCTTGGCTTACCAATTCCATAATGTACTCCTAGATAAAAACTCTCACTGTGCCAAAACTTTTGCATTAGAAACATTCTAGCTCTGTGCTATACCACATAGAAGCTGCTGGTCTCCATGTTTTATACACTTGTTAAGACAGCAGTGAAATGGTTCTAAGTGGTGGCTGCCCATCTTCTAGAGGAAGTAGATTTTTCTACTCCCCTATCCTCACCCTTGGGGGAAACTCTGGCACAGTAGGTAGCTCCTTCCTCCTCTTCCTCTTCCAGCATAGTTCCCATGGCCTGCAGAACAAGCTCTGACTCCTTAGCAGGCATTTGCATCCCAGCCATGTCTGGCCCTACTTTCTCTCCAGACCCTCCTTCCTCTCGTACTCCAAGATGCCTTACCAGATGCCAGACTTGACTCCTCATTAGCCTTCCATTCCTGGTGTCTGCAGCTCTCCTCCTTCAGGAACCCCATTGTTCCCACAGCCTCACTCCGTGGAATCTTTGTTTCCAGGCCTCAATTTCAGTTCTCACTTCAATTGCCTGTTGGCGTCTTTTTCGGAGAGCCCTGCCAGCAAGTCCATTCAACACAGTGAAAGCCTGCCTCTCTGCTCTCCCCCTAATTCCTCACCCTACCCCTATTGCTGTCATTGCCAAATCCCCAGGCTGATATCCCCAGGCTGATGAACTCCTATGTGTGCTCCCCCAGCTAGGGAGTCAGCTAGTTCTATCAGTTCACCCTCTTGGCAGCTGCTAGGATGCCCGCATCACAGAGCTACCATGTCAAGTGGCTCTCATCACATGACCTCTAACCTCCAAAATAAGACTGAAGATCACCTATGCCACAGCTAAAGTTGGTGGTACTGAGAGATCCAGGGGTTCCATGGCTTGAGTAAAGCAGATATTTATCTTCCTTTTACACAATAGTCCAAGAGTGAGTGGTCCAGGATAGGCAGGACTTCTGTGCTCTAAAAGAACATCCAGGAGCACAGGCTTGCAGGCTAGTCTGTCATCCGCATTCAAGGCATTGCAACAGCTCCAGCTGTTTCCATTTTGTAACCTGAAAAGGAGGAGGAGGAGGAGGAGGAGGAGGAGGAGGAGGAGGAGGAGGAAGATCTGTGGGCATGTCTGTACTGAGCCTGTCTGTAAGGCATGACCTGAAAGCTAACACATCCTGACCTGGACTTAGTCATGTGACCATATTTAACTGCAAATGAAGCTTGGGATTGCAGTCTCCAGAGGCAGTTCTATCATAAAAGGAGGGAAAGGGGATGGATACTGGTGAGTGGGGCTAGCTTCATTTTAAAGTTGAAGAAATGGAGGCACTAAAAACGGACATGACCTGTCCCTAGCTTAAGGTCCTGTGTGGACTAGCTCATAGGTCTGCTTCTCTGGAAAATTTCTTGTTGATAAACAATAAGCCTGGGGCTTGTTGATAAACAGTGCAATTGTGACTAGAAATACATTGTGTAAGAAAGAATACAGATCATTGTGAAAGGCCAAGTCTGGAGAAAGAGAGACACGAAGGGAATCCTGCCAGAGACACGAAGGGAATCCTGCCAGAGACCCTCAGTATCTGTGTGTGATGGGCAAGCACAGCTCTGCAGGTCCCCCTTCTCAGCTGTAGTTCCCTGTCACCCGGTTCCAGCTGCCTTTCTTCTGACCCACTCCTTTTTTTTCACAGAACTTGCCATGGCTAGCCAGGGTCACTCAGGGCCCAGGTAGGATTAGAGTAGCCTGTCCTCACTGCTGCCTAGGAAGCAGCTGCTTGTTGTTGATCAGAGCGAGTTGGGTGGTCTCTTCTGCAGCAGGACTCCTGACCCCTTTTCTCGCTCAATGGTTCATTGCTCTTGGGTGTGCCTTGGCTCTGCATTCCCCACCTGAGTACTTGGTAGATTATTATACAGGAGGTACTCATAAGCTTTGGCTCCTTAGCTGGAATACACAAGCCACAGAGGACCAGAGCCCTCACAGCTCTGTGCTTCTAGCAGTCAGAACACTAGTCCAGGGGAGGAGTCCTAGTTTCCCTTTAAACTAGAAAATCTCTGAGTGTGGCGGTGGTTTTATGTGCTGTTCCTTTCATGAGCAAATGCAAAAATTTCTTTCCTACATAGATCAGTGTCCACTCACATCAATTGACACGTCAGCCAGGTTTGTTAGAGCCGAGGTAGTTTGTGACTTCAAAACAGATATTCCTCTGACCCAGTTCAGGAGACCATCAATCCAAGATGGAGGTGTGGGCCAGGCTACCTCTCCTGATGGCTGGTGGATGGTCTCCTCCTCCTTGTGTTCTCTTGGGCTTCCTGTGTGCGACCATCTTAAACTTCTTTAATGAAGACAGTTGATGTTGGGCTGAATCCAAATATCTTAACCCCTTGGATCTTAATTGATTCTTTGAAAGATATTTTTGAATATGGTTACATTCTGCAGTGTTTGGGGCCAGGAGCTAAACTAATGAGTAATGAAAAAAACCTAAGAATTAGCATAAGACTAGTGTTTTTGTCTTCTCTGCCGCTGAAGAGACATTTTGTAGTTATCATTGAAGAGTCTCCATTGGCAACATCCCTTTCTACTTCAATTTGTTCTTTTTAAGGGAAAAGAGGCCTAGCTGATGAGCTCAGAGAGCAATACTTCTAGAATCCTGAGACTGACGTTCCTGGTTGGACTTTTGAGTGAGATGCTGTTGCGGATAGTTACCCGGAGCCATGTCTCTGTCTCCAAGGGCCCAGGAACACGCTATCAAAATGAGAGGAAACCTGTGTAGCCTCAGGAGAGGAAGCAGCAAGGAAGCAAGGGAGCCCAGGTCCTTCTCTGACGTGCTAAGAGAAACTGGGACATTTGTAACCGCAATAGGAAGAGGGGCTGTTTTACCAGGAGCCATGATTTCCAGTTCCGACCACTCCACTTTTCAATGCGGGGAAAGGGAACCCAAAAGGGATGCAATTCAATGATAACACTGGAATAAGTCACTGGAGTGAAGAGAAAGAGGAAGGTGGATTCTGACTTCAATAAGGAGTATTTGCATCCTCAGGAACATGACCGCCTTTGTTGAAGGAAAGCTTGGGGTTACTTCCCTACCCACCCTGTGTTCTTCAAGTCTAAGCAGAGAACACGTGGCAGGCAACGTGATGCCCATGAACATACAAAGCAGTGACCCATGTACGGAGCGGCATTTGGTTCAAAGTTAAGTGCCGCTTCCCAGATGGTGAGGCAGCACAGCCCCAATTTGTTCTCAGGCTTTCTTCCTCCCGCTGGGGTCAGAGAGCAAGGCGCCTTGTTCCTCATTTACCTTCAATAACGACCATCAGAATCAAAACTTTCCCACCCAATTAAACATTTGGGTGGTTGGGACTTGCCCAAGGAAAACAAGTGTGTGCTCACTCAAATCTTTTATTTGGAAAATGTTTTTCAGCAGAGAGACCCAGCCTCCTTGTCACTGCCTGGCTCTGGGATCCTGCTGTTAAAAACCAGAGCAGAAATTTAGGAAAACAGAACAACTTGGATCTCAACATGACAGTCTCTCAAGTCTGTTAAATTCCTTACAGCATTGACAGGATGCCTTCAGTGCGTGCACTTCAGTTTGCTCCTCACAAGGTCTCTGTGAAGCTGGTTAATAGAGAAAATGGATCCCAAAGATCACAACTCGGTCCTGATGCTGGTCCTGATGCTTACTGGCAGAAAACTCTTTGGCAAACAGATTTCTTTAAGATTCGATTGTCCCGGCAGTGGTGGCACATGCCTTTAATTCCAGCACTTGGGAGGCAGAGGCAGGTGGATTTCTGAGTTCGAGGCCAGCCTGCTCTAAGAGTGAGTTCCAGGACAGCCAGGGCTACACAGAGAAACCCCCGTGTAAAAGAAAACAAAAGATTCAATTGTCTCCTTTATGCATGTTGACTATTATGACTCTCCTAGGCTTGTGTTAGGGTGCCTTGGTATATGAGGTATCTTTAAAAAAAAAAACCTCACTATTTTATTTGGTTTATTTTGAGACAGGGTTTCTTTGTGTAGACCTGCATGTCTTGGAACTCCCTCCATAGACCAGGTTGGCCTCAGGCAGGAGATCTTCCTGCCTCTGCCTCCCAAGTGCTGGGATTAAAGGCGTGTACTATCACCACTCAGTTGAAGTATATTACAACATTTAAACTAGGCCCAGTGAGCTGTCTTTGGAGTCGTGTCTGATCTCTGGAACCCACATGGTGACCAGAGAGAGCTGACCCCTGTGAGGATGCTTGAACAAAATCTGATCACTTTATTCTGGCAACCCTGTACTTTCATAACCACCAGACAGAATTGCTTTGTAAGTAGAGTGACTGCTCCCCCCAACCCCCGCCCCCGTGTGTCCTAAATATAAAATAAGTTCTCAGGAAAGGTTGGCTATTGACATTTTTAGATTCTGATGCTTTCTAAAAAGCAAAACACACATTAGCTTCCTTGTGAATGTTTTCAACTTTCAATTACGTTTGACTTCCAAAATCCTCTCCTGACTTCCAACCATAGGGGAAGGCAGAAGCTACATGGGAACTCACATCAGACTGTTGGGAAACACCAGGACGAGTCTGTTTTGGACATTGACTTTCTGTGACTACTAAAGGAACGCATGTTCTTTCTCCTGGCCTGACTCCTCATCTGCAGTAAGCATGTCGGACTAGTCTAGTGCTCCTTGGGGCCTCTAAGAATCTATATGGGATCTCCACAAACCTTTCCCAGAGTCCAGTAAAATGCCTTGCCGCTTAAAAGGGGAAATTTAATCAGATTTTTTTCTGATCCATGTGCACTTAACTAAACAAAACCCACTTTCTAAGAGCTCTTTGATGTTCTTGCTGCCTCAAGGAGCCCTCTTTTTAAGGGGCATTTAAAAAGCTTTTTTTCTTAGAAACAGGAAATCAGGTTTTGGCAAGAAGGAAAGAAACTCCAACACACCAAGCCTTGGGGGGCCGTTGGTTTGTTTTCAGTGAGCGGGGTTCCTGAGGGTTCCAAGATTGGCAAGAAGTGACCTAGGCCACCCTGACTGAGCCTGCCCACTATGGAGGGGGTGCTGTCTGGGAGGGAGGTGGGCCTGAAGCATTCCCCTGGCCTTCTTGGACCTTCTAAGTTTTCTTTTCACCCTCAGATTCATGTCTTCTCTTCTTCTGCAGTATTTGGCAACCCACAGTGCCAAATGCCTCAAGTGATCTCTAAGGAAAATATTTTTCACTAGATGATCAGTTTTCCTTCCAGAGAAAAAAATTCCAGACAGATACACAAATGAGTACATGTGGCAGAGAGAGTTCCAGTTCCCTCTCTGGAAAATTCCTGAATGTTCTGTAAAGTCAAGCATCTTAAGCAGGGTTCTCTAGAGGAACAGAATTGCTAAAGTGTGAGTGTGTGTGTGTGTGTGTGTGTGTGTGTGTGTGTGGTATGTGATGTGGGGTGTGTGTGTATGTGGTATATGGTGTGTATGGTGTGTAGTATGTGGTTTGTATGTGTGTGTAGTGTGTATGGTGTGTGGTGTGTGTGGTGTGTGTATGTATGGTGTGTGGTCTGTGTGTGGTGTGTATGTATGTGTGGTATGCATGTATGTGTGTGGCATGTGTGGTATATGTGGTGTGATATATATATATATATATATATGTATATGTATATATATATATATATATATATATGTATATGGATGGAGGGCCATCTACACACTGCAAAACCTGAGCAGTTCCAATCCATCAAGATCCTTATAGCTTGGAAACTCTCTGCAGAGTCACTATATTCAGTACCCGTTAGAAGGCCAGCCTGGCGCCTGGGCAGAGGTAAGGTGGGCAGGTGACAAAGCTATTTCTGTGAAGCACTGTCTTTAAAATTTTTAAAATACATTTTAATTTATTTATCTTGTGTGTACATACATATTCAGAGGTCATAGGACACTTTGAGGTGGGGGTCAGTTCTTTTCTTCTATCTTGTGGGTCCCAGGGTTCAGGTATCTGGGTCACCTACTGGAAATTGACAGCTATTTTAAAGGTGAGTCTCCCTGCCTCAATTAATCCTCTCTGGAAATGTCCAGTGAGGTGTCTCCCAGGTGATCATAAGTCCTGTCAAATTCACATTCATGATCAACCATTATCCTAAGTGACTTTAAAGTTCAGAGTTCATCAGACAGGCAACCACAGTATGAAGAAAGGTCCCAGCTTTGCCTTCCTTCAGCTGAATGATTTGCCACAGGCCTTTCCACCTCTGATCCTTTAGAGAGAAAAATGAGAACTGTCCCAAGGGTTGCAGGTAGAAGCATGAGGTAATGTTGACTTGGATGCCCAACATGTGTCCATTGATTGGTTGTCCTGACTTTTTCAGATGGGTTGGGGCCATAGCTAATGGACTACTTCATCCTTTGTCCATTTCAAAGCCTGGTGTGAATGGTGCAGGCATCTAGAAGTGATACACTGGGAAACTAGAGCATGGGCCAGGGCCAAGTGGACTAGCGACTGCTCTTCCTCCTCCTCTTCCTCCACCTTCCTCTTCCCCCTTTTCCTTTACATGACTGTGGTTTTAAAGTCATATAACAAGGTTTTCAGGTGTGCAGATAAGCTGTGTTGTATCTATTCCCATTTATTATCGAATGGTTCTCTGATGCTTTGTCCATTTGTCAAAACCAGAAATTTGAACCTATTGAACAACAGCCTTCATCTTCACTTTCTTATCCCAAAAACCACAGCCTACCATATGTTTCTCTGATTTCTACTGCTATGGATACTTCAGATGTGTACAACCTTACAGTACTTCTCCATTTGCTACTGGCTTATTTCACTAAGCCACGTAGTCCTTAAGATTCATGTATATTATAGCATGGGCCAGAATTTCTATCATTTCTAAAGTTGAATAATTTTCCATTGGATGTATATTTCACATTTTCTTGAGCTATTTGTCTGTCTGAAGAGGATTACTTCCAACTTTTGGCTTTTGTGAATAATGCTTTTTAAAAATGAGCTGATGTAGAAGAATCTTGAGTTTGAGACCAACCTGGGATATATAAAAATACTGGATTCACAAACAAAACCAACAAACCAACCAAACCAAACCAAATAAAATCTGTGCCTATATTAACATCCATTTGCTATTCTGCTGCTTTCAATTCCTTTGTTTTTATATTCAGAAATGGAACTGATGGATCAAATGGTAATGCTATGTAGTTGTTTTTTTTTTTTTATTTTAGATATTTT
>NW_022196900.1:65227388-65232960 GCF_008632895.1 Mastomys coucha | reverse complement strand
AGGTCTCAGAAACTCACCCGAGAGAAAATGGCGAATCCCGCCCGGATCTCTGGCCTAAGGCGCCTCCCGCTATGTAGTTTTAAAGGAAAGTTCATATTGTTTTCCAAAGTAACTTTATAATTCTCATCCTCACTTATGTTGTTTTGTTTTCTTCTCTTTGTTTTTGATGTTGGTCATCTTAATGGGTTTGAGGTCACTGTGGTTCTGATTTTCAGTTGACTTGACTTCTCATGTACTATCACAATCTATTTTACTTAATGTTCCTGTGACATTGATACCATGTATAATCCACATGTATTAGTCAGGGTTGTCTAGAAAAACAGAACTTACATAATATCTATCTATCTATCTATCATCTATCTATCTATCTATCTATCTATCTATCTATCTATCTAAAGGGGGATTATTAGAAGGTTTTACAGGCTGTGGTCCAGCTGGTACAAACAATGGTTATCTGCCAATAGATAGTCCAAGAATCTAGCAATTGTTCTGTTCATGAGGCTGAATGTCTTCACTGGTCTTCAGTATATCCTGGGATCCCAAACAAGTAGGCTTTAATGTCAGTAAAAGAATGGATTTGACAGTGGGATGGAAAGCAAGCAGCAAA
Organism: Mastomys coucha; assembly: GCF_008632895.1. NCBI lineage: Eukaryota > Metazoa > Chordata > Mammalia > Rodentia > Muridae > Mastomys > Mastomys coucha. The sequence continues at coordinate 65,232,353 of NW_022196900.1, read as the reverse complement.
GAGAACAAGCTTCCTGCTTCCATCTTCCTTCTTAATATAGGCTACCAGTCGAAGGTCCAGATTAAAGGTGGATCTTGCACCTCAAAAAAATGTGGACTAAAAGTATATCTTTTACACATCAAAAGATCTGAATTTAACATGGGTCTGCCCATTTCAAATGATTTAATTAAAAAAAAGAAGTCTCTTACAGGTGTACCCAGCTTCTTGGGTTTTAGAAAACTCCAGATGTAGTTAAACTAACAACCAAGAATAGTCATCACACCACTTATTTTAAGGAGGCTAGTGGCCATCTCGTCTGGAGTGGTGACCAGGATATAGGCCACAAATTCCCACAGATTCCCATTTATATGGGTTCCTGGGTTTTGATAAAAAAATATAATAAAGAATCAGGTGACTTGAAGCTACAGGGATTTATTGTCTTGTGATTCTGATAGATGAACATTGAAGATCATGGTGTTGTCAGAGTTAGTTCCTGTCAGGGAGACTATCCTATGACACCTTGTTAGCTTACAGTGGTCTTGTGGAAATATTTAGTAGTCACTTGCTTCTGGATTTGCCAACTCAATCCTATTCTCATGTTCAAGTGGTGTACTGTGTGTGTGTGTCCATGTACCCTGATCTCCCCTCCTTTCAAGCCTGATAGTCATACAAGACTCAGCCTGGTCTGATGATCTACTATTAACCTCACTGTTTCTGGAAAGATTTTGCTTGTGAATAAAGTCACATTCTGAGATATTGGGGGTCATGGCAGGCATCATAATTCAATGTGTCACTTTTGAGGATACAATTTAACCCACAGTTCCACTTCATTAGTGTCTCCTAGCTTCATTACATCCAGAGGTCATCCAAGCCCCTAAGCCCCAAAGAATGAGAATGAGCTGGAAGAGAAGAGGACAAGAACCCCAACAGAAGAGTCATGGCTTTTAACTCTTTCTAGAAGCCACCATTTAGGATAAAACATACCCAGGACCGATGCATGCTTCCCTCTAAAAATGAGAGTAAGATCCTGGACAGAGTACCTGGAATCCACCACCTTGGTGGCCATGGTTGCGTTGGTCTGAGTAAAGTCTCAGATGGCTTCCAGCATCAAACTCTGTGTTGACTGATATTATTCTGTAGGGATGGAATTTAGTATTGGGGTGAGACAAGACTACTCCTATCTTCATTTGTTGGTAGCACAACCTGAAAACCAGGCCTGGAGTGTGTGTTAGAGAGACCAAGGCAGGCTGAACAGTGTCTAGAATTTGGCTGACAGACTTGTATTTTTGAGCGTCTAGCTGCTTGGTGTGAGGAGATCGCTTAGTTGGCTTTGTTTGCTCACTGGGTGTTTGATGGCTGATTTTAGTAGACTATCTTTTTGGTCCACTGGCTTACTCCACGACATCATGCCACCTGTGGATACCATGTGACACCCAGACTTTCCCTCAGAAATGAATGACTCTTCTCCGCGTGGTAGGAAATGCGTCTGTTCTTTGAAATTGCCATAGGGTAGAGGGAGCTACTCCACTCAGGACCATGCCTGACTGGTCCAGGCTGTGCCTGGTTACTGGTCCACAGGAAATCCCACCACTTTTGTCACCAAGTGGGTAAAACTAATGGCTTTCCAGCTTCTGAGATCCTTTTAAGATGTGTTGGGAAACTTGCTACAGTCCAGTTTTTCTCTTGGCTCCATCCTCCCTCTTCTCTCTGCAGGTACAAATATCATGAGAATGCCCTGTGATATATCCTTTGTGGCCCTCACTTCCCAAGGGAACCTGGCTACAGTATGATATCTTCCCATACTTGAAAATGAGCATTCGACTTCCTTAGGGGAAAGTCCTGGAGAAAGAAACATGTAGCTTACATGTGGTTGCAGTCAGAATCCATTTATCTCATAAATTAAACAGAGAATGGACAGACCTAATGCCTAGCTTTCAAAGACACTCATGGCTAGAGAACATCTTTCTGGCTTTGAGTCAAGATTATGAACATGGGCAGGGAATGCCGTACACTGTGAAAAACACCTGTGTATTTGTTTGGAGGATATTTTCTCAGTGTGGGAAGTCTCTTTCATTGCAAGGACTTGCGCACAGCACCGTTGTTGTATCTGACAGGTGTGAAAAGCACAGCAGCTTCAGCTGATGCTGTCTGTCCGGCTGAGGCCACACCCAGAGAAGGGTGTCCTTTGGTCCTGGGTCAGCGTAAATAGATCCCATCTGGTCTGAACGGATCAGTGCTTGCCAGAATAGCTTTCTAAGAAAGGAAGAATTTAAAAGGGGCTTTTGCAAAGTCAGCAAGTAGGCCTTCCAGCTGTTTGGAAGATGCTCTGTCACGGCTGGGGGGGGGCGGTGTGTGAGCAGTCATGACTAGGGGCAGGGATGTGTGTAGAAACATCCCACCCACAGAGCTGGACAAACAGACAGTTGATCTGAGCCTCAGTCAAGTGAAGTAGATCTAGAATGTCATTAGCTTCAATGCAATGCAGCATCAGGGACCTGTGTGCCTGCAGGATAGATACCAGTAACATTTTCGGACATTCACAGGCTGAAATCAGTCCTCTTGGGATCACAGGTCCTTTGGGGTCAGGTCTAAAGTCCTTGTGAATGTCACCCAGTACTTAGAAGCTTTCTATAGCTGTCCACTGGCTGGTGATCCCTTGATACCTTCCTGAGTGGAGGCTGAGGATCTTCTATGATGAAGATATTGTCATGTCTCCTCACGATCTTATTCTCTTCTGCCTGGGAGCATGGGGTGGCTGACCTTCTGTCTCCTAGTTAGGCACAGCAATATGAATTAAGATGGCTGGGATCATAGGAGTAGAAATACATACATATATATATATATATATTTATGAATAGAAATATATATGTTTCTAGATGATAGTGTTTAAGAACTAAAAATCTGCCAGGCAGTGGTGGCACATGCCTTCAATCCTAGCACTTGGGAGGCAGAAGCAGGTGGATTTTTGAGTTTGAGGCCAGCCTGGTCTACAAAGTGAGTTCCAGGACAGCCAGGGCTACACAGAGGAAACCCTGTCTTGAAAAAAAACCAAAAACAGCCAAAAAAAAAAAAAGCCATTGCTATAGTATTTCTTGATGCGACAGGCTTTAGTTGAAAAGAAACAGAAAATAATGCTTTATTGGGAGTTTTGTATTTGGTAATTATGAAGGATACCTCTTCAAGGTTCAGAGAGGCCATTAACTTACTGTTTTCAAGAGTTCCCCCTTTAAAGAAAGGAATCAAAATAATATTTGTCACACACAATAGTTTTGCTTGACCCAAAGTGGTCCAATCTAAAAGACTATTTCATTTATTTCCTTTAACCCTGACACTATCACCGCATCAGATCCATCAACGTTGCCTTCTAATGCCCTGCTATCTTCCGACTGTTTTAAATTTTACTGTCTAATAAATTTTTAGAAATCCCTGGGGTTCTGACTGAGACCTAGTCATTAAAACACCTCCAGTTTGTGTATGTCAAAGAAGCTAAACATAGCTTGAAAATACAGATGTCATCACTGGACGTCAGACTGGTTAACAACTGCTCTCGGAGCATGCCGTGCCCAGTGAAATCAACATCTCAGCGCTTGCCACTTTCAACCTCAATGGTGCCCTTTGCGCAGCTACCCACCCATCTCTTCTCTCCAGTTGCTCACTCAAAAATATGCACGAAGTTTCTCCATTACATCAATGAGGAAATGGAAGGTCAGCCATCCGGTGTTCTCGGGAGGGAGACAGCAGCAAGGCTAGGGATGGACATGAAGTTTCGCATCATGGAAGCTGTTCCATGTGCGCTGACGTTAGCACATAGCCAGGGGACCGTGATTTTACCCTGTGTCAAGGCTGGTAGCTAACCCTGGGAACAAAGCCCAACCAGTACAGGGATTTCAGGCGAGTGCGGCCACGCCCTGCTGGGCAGCGCGTGTACACACCTATAAAACCATTTTCGGCAGGTTCCTCAGGCTGCTTTATGATCTTGTCTCTGGCCCTCCTCTCCCTACTCCCTACCATCCCCAGGCTACAGCTGATCTACTTTCTGCCACTGTAAATTTGTTTAGTTTTTTTTAAAAGGATTTTAAACAAAATAAGCAGAGCCAGCTCCATAGGATTGGTGCCAGGACTCTCTGTAGGAGTTCCCAAGGGGACAAACTCACAAATCCTTCATGGAAGATGTTAGAGCGCTGGCCTGAAATCACATTCTCACCTTTCAACAATTTAGTTTACTTATGATAGCTAATGCAATGTAAAGAATATGCAAATAATTAAACTGCTGTACTGTTTGGGGAGAAAGTCTATACATGTTCAACACAAAGACATTTTTCTCCCTGAATATTTTGAACCTAGGGTTGATGGAATCCACAAATATGGAAACTGATGGTACCGAAAACGAACTATATCTGAAATCTGGCTTCTGTTACTCAGTATAACTGTTTTGAGATTCATCCATTGTGTATGTTCCTTTTTCATGGCCAAATAATATTTCATTGTATGGGTACTTTATCTATTTACCTTAGTGATAGATACTTAGATTTTTTTTTTTTCAGTTTGCATTATTACAAATTAAGTTGTTAGGAATATTCATGCACATGGTTTTTGTATATATTTCTAAATACTTCAGAACAGAATAGCTAGATCATATGCCAGCTTACTCTTCAACATTTTAAGAAATCACGTGACTACTTCCCGTGTGGTTGCATTTTGCATTCCCATCATTAGCGAGTATGAATTCTAGTTGTTCTTGTCTCTGCTAATATTTGGTCTTGTCTGTCTTTTTAATTTCATCAGTTCAAATAGGTGTTAAGTAATTTCATGTTGAGTGGTGTTTTAAATTAATTTTAACACCTTCCACTCATTTTTATTAGTAATTTAAGAATTTCCTGTGATATATTTTGGTCATGTTCATCCCACCCCTCCCAGATCCACCTTCCCCTCCCATTCTACCACTCCCACATCCACCCTCCCCTCCCACCCTACCCCTCCCACATC
>NW_022196900.1:65191085-65227347 GCF_008632895.1 Mastomys coucha | reverse complement strand
ACCCCACCCCTCCCACATCCACCTTTCCCTCACACCCTCCTGCTCTTCTTCAATCCATTGAGTCCAGTTTATCCTGGTCATACCTCCTTGGGTGTGTGGGCTTCAGTGGAGCATGAGAGGCTACACACCTTAAAGAAAGTTGATTCTTCCTCTCCCAGCAGCAACCAACAGCTCCTTAGCTGGGGCGGGACTCCATGACCTGTCCTCACTCCGTGGTGGGATGCTGTCTGGCATCAACGTTTGCAGTTTTAATGGATGCTGTCCCAGATGCTGTAAATTCCTATGTGCAATTGTCCTGCCTTGTCCAGAGGACGCTGTCTTCTTGACCTCGGGACTGTGTTACACAAGGGCCTGTTATAGTGTGTAGTGTACGCTGAGCTTCCTCCTGTATCTGTATGTTCCTATAGTGTGTGCTGTATGCTGAGCATGCTTTCCTCTGCATCTAGCCACACCACTTTTCTCCCGATTTTTCTGTTTCCCTAGCCCAGACTGTTTGCTTCGACTTTTATGCCATATATGCTTACATGGCTTTATGTATCTATAAGCAAATCTAGGAACCACAAATAAGAGGAAACAGCAGTATTTGTCTTTCTGAGACTGGCTTAATTAGCTCAGAATGATGATCTCCAGTTATATCTATTTTTCTGTACCCAATACAATTTTAATCTTTATGACTAAAAACTTCATTTATATGTATATGAATGTATGTGTACATATATTATGTATGTATATATCACTTTTTGTTTACCTCTCTTCTCTTACGTCTATGTTGGTGAGTAGTGCTGTCATACACATGGATAGGCTGTTATCTCTGTGGGGTGCTGCCTTGCTGTCTGGGTAATTGCCTAGGAATGGTGGAACCAGGTCATGCCGTAGACCCAGTTGCAGTATTTCTAGATGCCTCATTGCTGACTGCTTTTGTCTCCTGTGGTGCCAGCCCTGTCAGGAGGGCTCCTTCCCTTTGCGCACACTCTTGTCAGCATTTCTTATGTGCTTTTTTTAACGACTGCCATTCTGACCAGGGTAAGGTAGAATCTCAGGGTAGTTTTAATTTGCAGTCCTTTGGTGGCTGGAGAGGTTGGGCTTGTTTCCCCGTGGTTGCTGGTCACTCATATGCCATCTTTCCAGAACTGTTTTATCAGCCCATTTATCAATGGATTGTTTTCTTTCTTTTGACTTGTTACTTTTCAAATTTTAAAGTATTTATTTATTTATTTATTTATTTAGTTGTGTGTGTGTGTGTGTGTGTGTGTGTGTGTGTGTGTACAGCAAGAATTCATTTTCTCCTTCCACCATGTGGCTCCTGGGGACTGAGAGGCTGTGAGAGTTGGGGAAGATATTGTTTGCACAGTTGGAAACTGGGAAGTATCATCCTATAGTATCCAAAAGTTTGGAGAACAAGGAGAGAATGGCTAGGGGCATTGACATCTTCCCCTGTGTTATTTAGCTCTCTGTTGCATTGTGATAAAATGCCAGAGGCAAAGGGACCTAAAGAGAAGAGATTTATCTTGATCCATGGTATCAGAGGTTTTGAGCCCTGGTGGCTAGGCACTTCCTGTACTTAGCACAGGCTGAAGCTGACTGCTGTGGAGGGGAGCAGGTGAGGGGGCCATGCTGTACACATCACAGTGGGTGGGAGGGAAGCAGAGAAAGAGGGAGGAGCTGGGTCCCATAGATTCATTCAACGGGTCCCCAGTGACCTCATTTACTTCCTCATGGTCTCACCTCCTAAAAGTTGCACCATCTTTAGGGGATGTTTAAGATCCAAGTAATTTGACTATAGAAATGACAAATCTGTATTTGTCTGGAACCAAATACGTCTAGCACCACAAGTGGTCTTGCCCCGTAGATGTCCTCCTTCTAGATCTTCTCAAGAACCCTGTGAAGGCCTTGCCTAAGATTCCACAGGTCTGCGCTCTCACATCTCGGAGATCAGGCTGCATCTCACAGTCCATGTGGTGTCTTTTACAGTGCCTTAACAGCCAGTGCTCTTTCCTCTGCCTTCCTAAAACGACAATGACTCTGATCTTCTGCAGTGTGGATGATACGATGCATTGCAGTAAATGTGACTACCTGTGCTTGCTGGATGAGAGCACAGAAATTGCCAGAAGCCAAAGAAACTGGGTAGCATCCTATACTGGTGAGTGTCTAGCCTGTGACCTACATCCCCCTAAATGTGTTCTTCCCTCCCTGAATTCCAGGTGCTAGAACTTATGTGACCTGTGCTGGAGAGGCTGAACCCCCAAATTCGAGAGCTGAAAACCTCTCTCGACATGAGCTTGTCGTTTGTGCTAGACAGAGGGACCCTGAGCTTTACTCTGGCTCTGTATGCCCCTTGTCCAGTACAATATGCTGTATCTGCCCCAAGAGTGCATTTCTGCTTTTACCGTATCTTTTGAAGAGCTCTAGTGTTGCTCTTTCCTCTTCTCTTACTAGTTCTTGGTTTCAGTAATGGACAAGGAGACCGATGAGAGCTATCAGGATTCTTCTGTTCGGTTCCTTTGTAGTTCTTTGGCTACCTCTGGAGGGGTATGGTAGCCTCTGAGGCTAGCGAATGGGAGACTACCAGAAGCATGCACCTACTGCCTTGCCAGGCAAGGACAAACAGTATGATCTCCTGGTGGGAACAGTTTGTTCCTGGTGTGCTTTAATTTAAGCATAGAGGACAGCTGCCCAGTTATGGAGTAATAGTCCTGGATACTGTGTTTTAGTGGCCTGGAGATCCTTAGTGCTAAGTGGTAATGGCTCACAGCTGGAGAAGTCTGCTGGGATTGCCCTGGATGTCTTGGCTTTCTGGTTTCAATCAAAGTGTCTTATCATTCTATCATAGGTGTTTGGGAATACAGTGATGAACTGGCTTGGAGGAAATGGATGGTGAAGAGCTCAAAAGGGATGCTTTGGTCCAAGCTTCCTTCCAGGAAAGGAAGACCCAGAGAGGCAAATTTGCTTGCCAAGTTCACATAGGAAATGACGGCTTCGGCTGGAATCCAAGCCCCCAATTCAAAGTTATCCAAGGGCTTCCCTTGAAAGGCATTATGGGAAATGTGCAGTGGTGTTAGGTGTAATTCTTTCACATAAGCACGTGGTTTACCTGTAACCTGCTCATTAGCTCTTTGACTCTACACCTCCCTCTATCCTCACCAGAACATGCGCAGACTGCCAGATTCCTGATCTTAGATGAGCTTTAACTCACCATCCCTCCCCATTTACAGCCTTTGGTAGTTCCCAAAGAATAAATCTAATCTCTGTAGCACTAAAGATGAACATGATCTAGGTACTGCCTTTCCTATGGTCCTCACACTGTTTCCTGAGCATCCTCCTGGATCCTGACAGACTTCCCCTTCCTTTTCAAGCTTTGAGGGTTTTACCCATGCTGGACTTGCTTCTGAAACAGGCTTCCCAGTAGTCCCGCTTGTTCTTTAAGGTCCTGTTTGGTGTCAGGGGAGTTTACTGTGGTGGTTTGAATATGTTTGGCTCAGGGAGCGGCACTGTTAGGAGGTGTGGCCTTGTTGGAGAAAGTGTGTCTCTGTCTGGGTGGGCTTTGAGACCCTCCTCTTAGCTGTCTGAAGAGTCAGTCTTCTCCTGTTTGCCATTGGAACAAGATATATAACTCTCAGCTCCTCCAGCAACATGCCTGCCTGGAGGCTGCCACGCTCCCACCTTGATGATAATGGACTGAACCTCTGAACCTGTAAGCCAACCACAGTTAAATTTTGTCCTTTATGAAAGTTGCCTTGGTCATGGTGTCTGTTCACAGCAAGAAAACCCTAACTAAGACAGATACACATAGCCTTCTCAGCTTTTGTTATTAATCCTTCAAACCTTCCACCACAGAAAAATTATCTTCTCATATGGATAAGGACGATGAAAGAGTTCCCCACTATTCTGTGCTTGATGTCAATGAGAATTTTCTATTGAATTGCAGAATGTATGGATTAGAGATCCTCAAGGCTAGGTTTGTGAACCCTAAGGTAATATCAGTGGTTTAGAGGTGTTACGGTTTTGATGTGCAATGCTCTCTGCTGCCTCCTGTGCTTCAGTAGCTGGTAGCACTGTCTTGGGGAAGCTGTGAAAGCTTCTTGAGGTGAGCCCTAAATAGGGAAGTGGGTTACTGGAGAGGACAGTCAGCACATGCTGTGCTCTGCTATTGTAAGTATTCTTGCATCTGATTATTTGTGGCTGGTTTCTTCTTCCAATTCAGCTCCTCAAGCAGACCCTTGATTATTCTATATAATATGGGACAATGCCCCTCCCCCACACCACTGATTTCTATGTCTTATTTTTCTCATAGTTATTTTTATCATCTACAATTATTCCTGCTGTTGTCCCTGATTTTTTTTTCTGTTTTTGTTGTAACCTGTTTCTCACAAAATCCAAACTGTGACATCAAGGACTTTTGCTTTCTCTTGCTTATTTACAGCACATGCACATAGCAGGGAGTGAATAAATAATTTGAATTTTTGAAAACTTTAACTCCATGACCTGGGACATGATCTTTAGAGAATCCTTGCTATCCCATTTTCTCAGGGGAGAAGGTGTTTAGAAGGGGCTGGGTATATTGGCTAGAATCCCAGAATCTAGCTCTTTGTGAAAAAGATGGGCATTTATTCACCAGCACCAAATCAGGAGGTTTCCTGTCTCTTACCAGCTAAGGAACTTCTTACATAAATCTTATGCCTATTAAAAGAGTGGGTAGGAGCTCTGCTATTTTCCTGCCATCTACATTAAGAATATTGGTGATTTGGTTATAGAGTAAAGACACTGAAACTTTAGGCCTTCTCTTTTGGACAGTGGTCTCCCAAGGCTCTGAGAAGACATCTAGAGATGTCTTTATATAGTCATATAAACATCTTCTGGGTTCAAGGTAAGACTTTCACTTAAATTACCTCATGCCCCTCACTCTTGTCTCACTTCCAGCGCACCACACTTTCCTTTGCATTGGCTGATGCCAAGGGTTGGAGATATTGCTAGGTTTCCACTGAGAAGTGGGATGGGAATGCACGTGGTGTGAGTTTAGTGAGATCTATTGATAGGAATCAATGTTCTCTCCATGTAGTGGTAAGTTCTGATAGCACAGGGTTGTGGGATCATCTGAGACACTTCTACTGTTCACTATACTCTGGCAGAGACCAGAGGCAGGAGCTCAGCATGGATATGCCTGCTGTTCTGTGGCATCAGGAGAACATAGGCAGGGAGAAGAAACATGTTCCTAGACTCCAAGTGGCCTTGTTAAAGCTGCTTCTCCCACCTCTCTTACTTAACTTCTGAGATCTCCCTGCAAGCTCTTCCTTGCCTGTCGTCTGCCTCCCTACTCTCAGAGTTCTAAACACACCCTTACTTGCTAATGTGGTATGTTATTTCTAAGGCTTGTATTTTATGAAGTACATCATAAAATTCAATCCTACAGCCCAGATGGTTTAGAGAATGTTTCAAATGTTCTACTTATTTGGAAGTTGGAAGAGGCGGGGAAAGCTTTAAAAAAAAAAAAACCATAATGATTGCTTTCCATCTTGGCCAAGTCCCTGAGGTACCATTGGAGAGCATCATAAAAGACTCACATGATTACAGCTAGTGTCATTGGATTGAATCATCTCCCTTCCCAGGTGATGGTTCTCAGGGGTTGGGGCCATTCCCAAACTTAAAGAACTACAAACCAGGCACCTAGGGAATTAGATGCAGGCACCTGTTTTCTTGGAAACTGAAGAGGAAACAGCATCTATCAATTGTATCTCCTTGGTACTAGCCCCCGCTGAGTCTAAATACAACATCGAATTGGAAATATGTTCCCAAATGATGTCAGAGTTGGAAGAAAATGCATCCTGAGTGTAACTCATAGTAAGTTGTCAGCTCTTGATTCTTAAGGAAAAAAAAAACTCTCATGTCTTTCTCAGGAATCACTTTCTCTTTGAGCCATGGTTCAAAGTTTACACAGTCACCATGAACTTATTGCCCTACCCACTGAGTGAGGAGTTAGGTGTAGCTCTGCCCTTTGAAGGACATGTGACTCTCTGGCAGCTTCTCTTTATCCAGTTATTTGGCAGCCCCAAAGAGTGGTAGAGCAAGTGGAATCCTCTAGTGTTGCAGTCCTTGTGAAGGCCTGAGGTCACAGGATCCTTGCCAAGCGTTACAGTTCATCCACAGTCCTCAGGCATGGGGACTCTTAGCCCAGGGCAGCAGGCACTTTGATAGCTCTTATCCCAAGGTCTGAGACATACCATTGCATTGGAGACTAGAGGTGGCACCACAGAGTATCTCCCAGGTGACTCACTGAGAGTGAGCCAGAGCAGAGCTCTCTGGCCAGCTATAACCCAAGAAAGGGTATTTGAACCAATCATGGCTGTCTGCTCAGTTGAATGCCAGCCTTGGCTCTCAGTATTTATGTAGCCGCTGAGGCTTGGGTACTAATCATAGCCTTGCCTCAGCACCCGTCACTGTAGTCCCTCAGTTAAACCTCAGGGGAAGTGTTTCTCCTCTGGCCAAAGTGGAAGTGGCCACGGGGTCATCTAGAGTTCATGGGAGGTCCGCAATAGCAACATTTCTGGTATACATGGCTTAAAACAGCCCTAGTTGAAGCCGAGCTCTCAGGAACCAGCACAGCCAGCTGTGATCTTTGCACTGTTGTTTCAAGGCATCCACGAAGTGCTCAAGACAGCTGGTGTTGGCACAAGGGTGATCCCACTGGTGGTGAGACTCTGAGTCCATGTGCTCAAGAGAGCTATGGCAGTGTGGGGATCTAACAGCTGCTGATTCAGGATCAAGCTGCTCTCTATCCATATCTTCATTTATTTATAAGGAAATGAGCACCAGTAGTGCTTATACATATAAATGTAAAGAACTTGTCATTAACATTAGTAGTGATTTTTTTTCAATCTTTAACAGCTGCCATTTTTCCTAGGGAGAGAGTTAGGTAACCCTCACCTATCTCAATACCATCTCTTATTCTTAATTCACTGGCAATTTTTTAAAAAAAAGCAGCAGGGCTCCAAATGTCCTGTTTCATCTTTTTTAGATCAACTTAGTTAAGGGATGCCCATATAGCTGGTAGAACATTATTTCTACGTGTGTCTATGGGACTACTGTCAGGAGAGATTTAACTCAGGAAACCAATAAACAAGGCCTACCCCAACAGTCTGAGAGGGCATCATCTGAGGGCTAAGAACTCCAGTAGGTAAAAAAGGCAGGGGTAGGAATGGGTATATTTCCATTTTCTCAAGCTGAGAGACATCTTTTGCCTTTGAGATGTACAGTGTGTCCCCAGGCCTTGGGGTCATGTCATCTGCATTCCTGGACATAGGTTGAACTGAGCCAATGGTTTTCCATAGTCCCCCAAACCACATGAGCCAATTCTCCTATAGACCTTATATATTTGTCGGTGTATAGTACTGCCTCTTTCTCTGAAGAACCTTGGCTAACACATTAGTAGATGACATGCCTCTGAAGGATGACTGCACTGAACAGCTCTGGGAAGCAATCAGGGTCTATTTTATGCATTACTAATACCCCAGAGCTCTGCAAGCTGGCTGGTACTAGTGCTATAGTCGGGGTTACTATTGTGGCATCTGTCACCCTCATTGACTCCTGCCTCCAGGCTCATGAGAGCTCTTAAATGTCCTATTTTGCTAGGACAGAAGCTTCTTTTTGTCAATTCTTAATTGGCTCTTTTTCATGGATTAGGAAGCCTGTGTATTCTGCAATATATTCTGCAAATTCTTGAGAATATATATCCAGAATTATAGGCAGAAATTATAGGATGGATATGAAATTTTTACTATGTTCTATGATGAAACGAAGTTGAATTAAAATTCCTTTAATCAACTTGATCTTTTAATCTCTTCACTCTGTCTACTTGCAGTAGGTTTTAGAGCTTAGGATTTAGTCTTTAATTAAGACCAGCGCCTATTAATTCCTCGGGGATATATTTACCAAGTTAAGAAGGGACAGGTACCTTTGGAGAAGGTAGTAAAAACATTCACAGTGCATGCCTATAACATTTTTTATATGGGTTATGGCTCCATCTTTAAGAGGACTTGGCTAGTTCTCCATTCAGAGGACTTTGGGTTCACTCATATGGACATCGCCCCAAGGACTACAATAACACTGGTGGTACAGAGTCATGGATAAGACCTAAAGCTATGCAAACCCTTGTTATAGCTTGACTCTGAAATGTTCCCCTAAGGCTTCTGTGTAAAGGCTTCAGTTCCCAGATGATGAGATTTTTGCCAAGTGATTGGATCCTGAGGGCTCTGGCCTAATAAGCATTAATCCCCCACTGGACTCAGAACACAATGACATTATTGGGAGATGGGGCAAGTGGGAGGTGGGGCCTCCTTGTTGGGAGTCTTGGCTCTGGCCCCTTATGGACTGTGATTCCTGGCTTCTATGATGTAATCCACATTGTTTGGGTATGCCCCTTTGCCATGATGTTCTGTCTTACCACATGCCCAGAAACTTGGAGCCAAGTTACCATGAGCTGGGTCAACCTGAGCCAATGTATATCATTTCCAAAGTTGTTTCTCTCAGGTATTATGTCATGGAGACAAATGTCTGACTAACACAGTTCTTGAGATGTGAGTTATTTAGGACTGGGGTTCCCCAAAGTCAATTATATTTTTCAAAGGCTCCTGCAAGGCAGATATTGTAATACTGCCACCTACATGAAGTCTACAGTTCGTTTGCTGCTATAGGTAAAATCTCAGTGAAATGAGTGGCTCTACCTTTTCTGGAACTTCTGCCATCAGACATGCCACTGGCATACTTTTTAATGCTACTGGTAGCCTCCTCATCAGCATAGGTCTTAAGATAAGGTAGGAGAGAATTGTGCCCATCACTGTAATCATCAGCAAGGGGTTACTGGTCTACATGTGATAAATCCATTCTAGCCTTCCAGTCCCTCAAGACTTTTGTTCTTTTCCTCATGGTCACCAAAGGATTTCTGGAATTTTAACTTCCTCTATTTATGTTGTTGCTATGTTCATGTTTCCATCAACAACTCCCATGCGATTAAGCCTGACAGTGAATCCGGGATCACTGGAAGGACCCTCTATTGCTAATGCTGCCCAGATGTGTTATGGTCTCATTGGCCGGAGCACTGTCACCTTTTAGTCTTATACTTTCTCCCTGTTTCTTAAGGCCTTATCCCTTGGATATAACTTTGCAATTATCTCCTTCCTGTCCTCCAAAGAGCCCATGGGCTTGATTCTATGTTTGAAAATAATAGCAAAGAGAAAGAGTAGTCACTTGGCTTCTTTTGGCCAGGCGTCTTCTTCAGACAAGAAAGCGTATATTCTTCCAATAATGAAGAACAGTTTCCTCAGCCAAGGCAAGGGCTCCTACCTCTGTGAGAGAATGCTGAGCATGGGCTGGCCTGTCAAGGATCCCCGCCAGCCTTCCTTATGCTTCCGTGCAATTTGTGAGGGACCATTCTTTCCAAGCCAATACCTCACTTTTATACCAGAGACACCTGGTATAGTGAAGCTGATAATTCACTTTAGATTTTGTTTATTTTCAGTCAGAATACCTAGTTGGGTTATTTTCTTCTTCCTACAGTTTTGTAGATATGAAAGAGAAGAGGTTTTGTTTGTTTGTTTGTTTGTTTGTTTTGGTTTGTTTCTGCCTAATCATGGAAGGTTCCAGGGTTTAGTCTGTATTTGAGTAAGAAGAAGGGGATCTGAGTCTATTTGTGAGCTGTTGTTGATGGCTCTCCACCACTTGATCCTTGAATTTTAGATACATGTTTTATGACACCAATGCTGTGGTCCACTGTATTCTGTGTTCAATGTGTTGTCAGTCAGTTATTTAATGGTCATTATATTATTTTTTTGATAGCTGTTTTCATTTTCTTTTTTTATTAGATATTTTCTTTATTTACATGTCATATGATTTTTCCTTTCCCAGTTTCCCCTCCAAGAAACAAACAAACAAATAAGACCAAATGTGGACATTTCATTCCTTCTTAAAAGGGGGAACAAAATACCCATGGAAGGAGTTGCAGAGACTAACTATGGAGCAGAGACTGAAGGAAGGACAAGCCAGCCTGATCTCCTGAGAGGCTCTGACAGTACCTACCTAATACAGATGTAGAGGCTCACAGCCATTCATTGAACTGAGTACAGGTCCCCAATGAAGGAGTTAGAGAAAGGACCGATGGAGCTGAAGGGTTTGCAGCCCCCTAGGACAAACAACAATATGAACTAACTAGTACCCTCAGGGCTCCCAGGGACTCAACCACCAACGGAGGACTATACATGGTGTGTCTGATTGTTCTGGCAGCATAGGTATAGTAGAGGATTGCAAAGTCAATCATCAGTGGAAGGAGAGGCCCTTGGTCCTGTGAAGGTTCTGTGCCCCAGTGTAGGGGAATGCCAGGGCCAATAAGTGGGAGAGGGTGGGGTGGCAAGCATGGGGAAGGGGGAGGCAACAGGGGTTTGTTCTTGTTGTTTTTGTTTGGTCATTATATTCTTAAAGGCTTTATTTGACTTTTTTTTTTTTTACTCATGTGTCTGTCTGTATTATGCACTTGTATGCACAGGTCTTTGAGGCCAGAAGAGAGCATCAGATCCCCCGTTGATGGAGCTACAGGCAATTAACTACTGCCTACTACTATGTGGCTACTGGGAACCAAACTGTAGTCCACTGAGCCATCATTTCAGCTGAGCCTTCTCTCCAGCACAATGTCATTATTCTTGTCATTAGTTGCTGCATGTCACAGGTTTCTAATTTCTACTTCTGAGCTCCCTTCTATTAGATAGACAACCCTAAATGCCCAGTCTCTTAGTCTACCCCCATCCCCTGGCCCTTGAGCTGCAACTTATTCCTGAACACTGAGCAGTAGCTAACATACTTGCTGTTACCTCCAGAGGGAAAGCATTAAATAACTTCTAGAATCAAAGAGTATTCTGGAGAGCTGATCTCAGAACAGGCTAGCTAAGACACTTCAGTGATCTAGATTTGGTGGTACATATCTGCCATTCCAGCCCATGGAAGGCTAAGGCAGAAGGCTCTTGAAGTCACTATTTAGCTAGCCTGGGCTACATAGTGAGATTTTGAACTGAAAAATCTGAACAAATAGCAAAAGAAAGGACTCCTTGGGGTCTGTGACTTATGTCTGTGATATTTGTTACTTTATTGATGTCCAGGATTGAGTCTATGGAACTGACTAGGAGGCAGGCATCACTTTCCTCTATCAAATCTTCCATATATCTTTCCTCATGCTGTTTGACTAGTCTATCAGACAGGACAGCCTTTCCCCAGAGAGGGAGGGCCAGTGAAGAATATAAAGGTAGCTATGCTTCTTTGCTTGAATCTCCAAACAAACTCTGAAGGCATCTCAGGGAACATTCATGTTTACCTCTACCATGTAAGTCTCTTGTTACTGACACCCCCTCTGAGGACCACTTACATCCTCAGTCCCTCTGAGATTCAAGGGATGAGGTCACTGGAATGGCCAGGTCTGTCTTCCTTGTTCTTTCTGAGAAGTGCTGGGGGTGAGAAGAGGAGGGACTTTAGTTATTTCCTTCTGTGGAGGGCCGCATGCTGAGTTTTGCCAGTGACCTACATTATGGGAGAATTGTGGTGAGTAGGAAGAACTGGTTAAATGTTTGGCAGGGAAAAAAGGACTACCAGGCTAGGAAGAATCACCATGATAGTTTTCATTCATATAATAATCTTTTATTGTGTGCTCACTTTTGGGTGGAATCTAGTTGTAATGGCAGTTTAACCCTAATTAATTCACAGGACATTCATCTATCTGAGAAGTGAAGTAGCATTTATTTATTCCTATGTCTGCTTGCTAAAGTTAGTCCCAGGAGAAGAGCAGAGCATCGGAGGAACACTTCTGTCAGCAGGAGGCAGGCCATGGTCACGTCAGGAGAGGGAGGTGATTGGGCTGATCCTGGAGGAATTTACCTTGGGGAAGGAAAAGGGAGAAGGGTATTCTAAGTGGAAGTCAGAGCATGGATACAAACCATGGAAGCATAAAAGAGCATGCTTTGCTAGCCATTCCTGTAATCAGAGAGAAATGAGAGAAAATGTCATCATCGTAAACTATTATGTCTAGATGTTTGATTCCATAGTCTTGAGTATGGCAAAGAGAATGTAGTGGAAAAAACAGTGTGTGTGTGTGTGTGTGTGTGTTAAAAGGGGGAAAAACAAAAACATAAAAAATAGCTATTATTGTTTCCAAAGATTTCAAAGATGACATCCACAAAGCTATGAGACATTTTTATCCTAGTCAAAATGACAGAGCTAGAAACCTGCAGATGGTTGAGATGCTGTCTTAAAAATTACAGACCCATGGCTGCAAACTTCCAATCAGTGTGGTTAAAAGATTCCATTTAAAAATAGGCCTAAAGAGATCTCACCTTTCAATAATCAGCAGCCGTTATTAGTACACTCTAGAGAATGTGTACCTTCTGAGTTGAATGCCTCTTTCATTTCCTTCTGGTTTGATACTGTTGCTCACTGTTACTTAACTATGTGTCCAGTACTGATACGTACTAGAAACTGGAAAAGCCTTTGTCCCTGTTTAACAGTTGGGGAAACTAAGGCACAGATATTAAGTATGTGTTTAAGATTGTGCGGCTAATTTCAAGCTACATGGCTGGCCCCAACACTTCCTTTGTTAACACGGCCACTCTTTCTTTGCTTCCCTTTAATGCTTCCTTTTGGTTTCTGGGTCTGCCGCTGTAAACCTTTGTTCAGGTTTTGAGATTATGATTTTGTTTTGATTATGTGTTTAATCATCATGTTTTTAAGATATCCATCAGGAACAAGAATCCTGTTTCGTTTCCGCCCTCTGGGGCCACTGTGTTAATAAAATAGCTTATCTCCAGTGTTTCACAATGCGGGATGGTTTCCTTCCCAGAATTACCTTACTGGGTCACAGGACATCTCGATTGCACAAGATGTCAAGGCGTCTGTTTAACTGGATAACTCACCCTTAACTCTGAGTAAAGCGAGTCTGCTCAATCTTAATTTGCTTCTAATGTTTAGCTTGAGCAGCTAAGCTTTGATATCCATTGGCAGGAAATTAGTGGGCCTCTTAGAGGAAAATGCCTTAATAATTTGTTTTTATCATCACGCCTGTGAGATGTGTATTATTATTATTCCAGTTTTTGCAGATTGGAAACCCTTGACTCACACTTGCCAAGGTCACCCAGTTAGAATTCTGGAATTCAAACTGAAGCTGGTCAGCTTTCACCGCCCAGTACCTTTTAATGGCATGATACTCTAGTAATTGAAGTGAATGGTCCTGTTTAAGCCAATTTCCTTCGGCTAGAGTCTAAACTCTGTGGTCATGAAATCTAGCTTATGGATCATTCCTGGCACTGAGAATAATGAAGTTAAAATATTAGAATGTGTTCCATGGAGGAGGGACAAGGGCTATTTTGGACAATTTTTGTTTCAATTCTACAGACATGAATGTATTCACTTGTGCCTGAGAAAGTGTGGCCTGGCTTGCTTTGTAAAATGCGTGTGATCACAGAGGGCAGTTCAGAATCATGGAAAGGAGGCAGTAAGAAGGCTAAGCACATAAAGGTACCTGTGGCCAAGCCTGGCCACCTACATTTAGTCCCCGAGACCCACAAGGTAGAGAGAATCAACTCTTCCAAACTCCCTGTGTCCTCCACTTGAGCACAGTGGCATATCTGCATGCTCAACACCCCCCCCCACGCACACACACACATTAAAAAATATACTACAATGAACTGCTGATACAGGCCTGCAATCCCAGCTACTAGGTAGGCTGAGGCAGAAGAATCACAAATCACAAATTCAAGGTTAATCTAGACTGCGAAGAGTTCAGGGCCAGGGCCAGCTTGGGCAATTTAGGGAGTCCTCTATTCCAAAATAAATAAGTTAAAAGGCAAGATTGCATGGATAGGGCTAGGAACATAGCTCAGGGGTAGAGTGCTTGCCTAGTATGCATTAAGACTCAGGATTCAACCCCCTGTACTGCAAACAGAAAGGAACAAACACAAGCGAAAGCCATGTTTTCACTCTTCAGGCTCTTGTCCAGACACGGGTAAAGCCCTAGACTCTTCAGGTTCACAAGGTCAACTGACCATACCCATGCCTTTGCGCTCTTTCTCCTCTTCCTCTGCTCTACCCCTCAGCGGAGGTGCCAGGACCTCAGGATTATGACCACCCTCATCCAGTCTCCCTCTTAACTACCTAATCTGTTCCTTCAGCTCTTGTCAAATTAGTTGTGAACTAAATCTTGAAACTGCTCCACTCTATTCTTTCTTGTTGCTGGAGGCAAGGATATGTGATGTGTTTAATCTAAACCCCTCATGTCAAGCATCAAGACACATCTAGTCCATTCCCCTCACCTCCCGGATCTTTCTTTCTTTGATCTGCAATCCCAACCACAGTGTAGCCACATTCATCCCTTCAATGTTTATGCTGCTGGAGAATGGACACATTCTCATTGTCATCTAATAGGTACTGAGATAACAGAGAATATGAGTCTACTTGACCTGTGTTGGAGCAGTGCTTCCTGCGGGAGAGCATGAGCTTTGCAGGAGATGTTGAAGGCAATGCTGTTGGGCAGAAGGAAGGAAATGTTCATATCTTTAGTTGGTTGGTAGAAAAATATTCGTAAGTAATTCATACAAGTGTATGCATGCCAGGAATGTAAAGATTCCTATTTTGTTTATAAGGAAAAGTGTGCAGTGCAAATGTTTGGCCAGAGGTCTTCCTGTGCCTTAGCATCTCATGATGCCTTTGTAATCCATCTGGCTCCAGTGTCACAATCCAGAGTCATTTCTAGGTGTTACCTCTTCCCTTTTCCTCCCCTGTATTTTCTGCTCCAGCTGTATAAGGCCAGCATGAATACTGCATTTGAAGATTTCTCTTCATCCTCTAAATATTCTCGTGGTGCACTTTGAAATCACTAAGACATGTTTGTGAGTTGTCAGAGGTGTAAGTGGAGAGTAGTCCTGGGGTGTATATATATGAATGTAGTCTCAAACCAATTCTAGGAACTTCTCCCAGCTTTGAGAATGCTGCTGTACAGGAGTAATGGACTCGACTATCATATAAGTTCAGAATTCCGGGCAGAACTTTAGCCAGCCTTATAAAGTATGTCTCAAAGAAATCTTAAGACTACATATAGTAAATAAAAAGTTCTCTTCCTGACTATTAGATTAGTAGTGATTGTCAGGCCTAGCCATGCATGCTTCTAGTACTAGCTCTCAGGATGGGAGGGTTATATGTGAAAAGCTAGCCTTAGCTACACAAAAAGACCCTGTTTCAAGACAAGTAAAATGACTCTAATTAAAGGATATTTTCTTTATAACTTCTTGCATTCAGATCTTGTGATCCCATAGAAGAAGGAGAAGAGAAATCTATGGCATCCGGGGTTGGACAACTTTGAAGTGTGTTGGCTTAATGTAATAATCTTTCCTTTCTATTCTCCCTTGAGAATGTATAATTCAGTTTTCTGGCAATCAGTGAACTCACAGAGTCAAGTCAACATGGTCCTTGCCCTTCCCTAAAACTCCTTCTCATTTCTTGTGTCAGCTCCAGGCCGGCCACCCTTTCCTTCCTTTGTCTGATTGAGTTCCCCTTACATTTGAGACTCATCTCAAACCATCATCTTCTGGGACAACTTCTGAATGCTCCCCTTGTACTCTTAAAATCAACCTAATCAATAAGAATGAGAAACCTTTTCACAGCAACAGTTACTCTGAGCCATTCTCCCTACTTGGCCATGAACTCCTTGAGAAACGGTCATGCCCTAATCACTTTCGTGGATCCTGTAGCTAATACAGTGTTTACACATAGCAATTATTTCACAATAATGTTTAATAAAGAAGCAAATTGTGTTTATGGTCCTTGTCTATTTCCTTGGTTCTTTTGTAACTTACTCTGTCAGTAATCAGAGACCCCTGACAGAGGTGAACCGGAGTGTAAAATCTTAGCACATTCTTTGTCTTCTGCTCTCTGAAGTTCTCATCGAATTCTAGTGGGAAGGTGATGGGTGACGAGGGGTGGGGCCTGGAGGGGTGGCTTTTTCATCCCTCCCGTTTTCATTTTGAGCAGGGTCTTGCTTGTTCTTGTCTGGTCTGATGCCGTTGGATTTGATCCCTGCTGGCCTCTTGTAACCAGGCCTATGGTGTAATCTTACACCTAATTAGACAATCATGCAGCAAGCCGGGCCCCTGCCATGAGAGGGATGATTTATTTTCCTTTGCTGTGCTCGGGAAAGTAGAGACTGCAAAGTCACTTCAGAGGTCAAGCTGCCTTTTCCTTTGCCCCTAGTGAAGTCCCTCTGTGGCCCCTGGATGGAGACGGACTCCTGCAGATCTGAGGGAATTCAGGGTGGTCTTTGGTGTGGTACTCAGAGGCAGATGGGTTTATCCCCATGCCTTCTGCTGTCTCTGCCCAGCATGGGTTTGGAAGCCAAAGCCTTCCTCACTTGGAGTCTCCAGCTCTGGAAGTGACCACTTGGGCTTCCTTGCCTGCCTGTTTTTCTAACATTGCATGCATTCCTGGCAATGAACGATAAAGCACGTAGCTCCTCACACAGACACCTCCAGCCTCCAGTTCCATCCTTTAAGCATAAGGTTCTACTGTGTACCCTACTTTCCTCCCTAGTCTCTTTTATCAGGGACTTGGATCTCTGTGATTTTTTGATAATTTGTTCATGTCTCTTCCTAGAAGCCTGGAATACCATGTAGACCATGTTTTATTGCTAATCGTTGATGGACAAGTCGTATCTTCCTACTGGACTCCTGGAAATTAAAGCAAAGGTGCTGTCAAAGTGCCTAGCAAGTTCTTGGCACACAGGTCTCAGGCAAATGTGACTGTTAAAGGAATGAGTCAAACAGGAGCTTCAGGGAACCAGATGTTATATAAGAAACAAGAATGGAGCTGGGTAGAGGTGTCGATGACCATGAAGTACTGGGCAGTAAGAGTCATGCAGCTCTGAGGTTAACTTGGGTGCTATTCACAAGAAGATCAAGTGAGTCTTATAGGGAAGATGACTGGAATAGTTGAAGCTAGTGGTATTTAGATGCCTGAGACAATGGAGGGTCATCTATTTATCATGCAAACCACCAACCTCTCCTTCATGTCCACTCAACTGTTTTGTTCTGTTTAGGTCTGGTAGGACCTATTACTACTGCCCTTTCAGTCTAAGAGCCCTGGCTGGGACAAAGAGCACAAGGTAGAGTGGAAGCTGTCAATCACAGGCTGTAAGCTGTCAATCACAGGCTGTAAGCTGTCAATCACAGGCTGTAAGACTAGGTACGGTCTGGGGTACTAGAAATAAGATTTGAGATACACAAGGTATGTTTCAGTAAAACAAAGGGACAGAGGGCAGAGGCCAAGGACAGGTGAAGAGGAGGTGGTTATGATTCTTTAGAACATGAGTGACACCTTGAGACCATGAGAGTACTCAGGGCAGAGAGGAAGGACTGGAATATGCTTGCCACCCTAAGTTTTTTTTTTTTTTAACTATCCTCAGGCTAGTATGTAATATTTAATACACCAGGTAGGTCTTGGGGAATAAAAGTTTTATGTGGATCGATTCTCTAAAAATTTCACATCATTCAAGGTGTGTCTTACCATAATTTCTATTTATAGATAAGAGAACTGTAGGGAAGACAATCTACCTGGTCCTAATCTCATGGCAACTGTGGTAAACAGCATGTTAAGCTTACTTGCTTGCTCTCTCGCTCTCTGTCTCCCTTCATCCCCCCTCTCTCTTTCTCTCTCTCTCTTCCTCTCTTTCTCTCTTCCCCCCACTCCTGTACCAAACTCAGGTCAGAAGCAGAACCCCTCCCTCGTTGACACAGGGATCACAGCATACTTTGCCTTAGGCCTGTTTGATAACTCTCTTTCAAGTGAGTGCTTAGAAAACAAGTTTCCCATGTCCTCCTCGCTGTACGGCAGCCAGGCTGTACCAGAGGCTGGAGGTGCTTGTTGACTGCTCTCAACAAGCCCAGCCAAGAAGCATTATTACATGTGTGCCGACTTCATTCTGGAGAGGAAAAACATGAGTAATGAGGCCTAGATTCCAAGAGTGACAGGACTTGCCCCCTCTCCAACCCTTTTAATAAATGTTAAACTTGAAAGGACAATGCTCTTAAACAGCTTAAGATGTAGAACCTCAGACTTTAAAAAGATGAGGCCAGCGTTTACGTAGGAGGCTCCATACAGCGCCTATTGCCATGGGAAGATGGGGTGACGGCTGCTGAAGTTCGAGGGACATCAGGATGTGTGGTCTTAGTTCCAGTGGCATTTCTTTAGCATCAGCTATGAGTTTTAGTCTCTGTACACTGTAATATCAACTGCTGTGGTTGTCCTGAGGAAGCTGGGTCCTGGAGAGCTGCTTTCTTGCCGCAGAAAATTGGCCAAGATCCTTCATTTCTCTCATTTCAGGTTTTTTTGTTATTATTTCTCTGCAAAATGAAGATAAGTATACCTATGTCACCTGTGTCACAGGGCTGCTTAAGAGAGGAAAACAGATGTAAGGGCTCCTTCCAAGAGTGCTTCTCACTGTGGAATGTTATTATCATACATCCTCCTTGCCCCGACATTCATTCATTCATTCATTCATTCATTCATTCATTCATTCATTTATAAATGCCCATTGCCTCCTACTCTACAATGTTGTGTCTGAAGAGCCTAAGCTTGTGACAAGATCAGTGCAGTGACTGTCCCTTCTGGTTGAAGTCTGACTGGTGAGATACTTCCCTGTTTTGAAGAATACATGGCAATGACATACCCTGATGTAAATAGACCTGTATTGGAGTGTCTCTGTATCTAGAGGCAGGCAGTAGGACATGCTCTGTATTTAGGCCAATAAATGAATTTCATCTTGTCCTTATTAAAATCACCCTCTAAAGTACTTCAGAGGTTGCTAGAATGAAGCCAAATCCAATTGACTGGTGTTCTTATAGAGGCAGAAGGAGACAGGTGTGCCTAGGGGAGAGAAGATGAGTGCAGGAAAGAGGATGGTTACCTGACAGCCAGAGAGAGGCCTCAGAAGAAACCGTCCAGTGATGTCTTCATCTCAGGCTTTTAGATCCAGAGCTGAGGAAGTAGATTTCTGATATTTATAAGTAAACCCCTCCTACTTCAGTCTTTTTAGTATGTTATTATGGTAGCCTACATAGGGTCTGTTTTCCCTTGAATGAATGAATGAATGAATCAGCAGATGATTGAAACAATTCTTATCTTAGTCCTTGATCTATAGTAGCAGTTAGCCAGGCTGACTATTGGGATGACTAGACTATCCAAGCAAAGGAAACACCATTGGGAAGGCACAGAGACTTGCAAGGACAAATTATGTCTAACGCAATCAGCTCTGAGCAAATAGTTGGGAGGCAAGAGGTGAGGTCAAGAGATGTCCGGGAGAGGTTTCAGCTGGATCACAAAATCCCAGAGAAACAGGAAGACCTCCAGGTTCTTCTAAGTCACCCCCAGATGCATCTACCCAGCATATGCATATACTGTGATAGAACACACGAATTCACCAAGGACTCTAGTTCTAACTACTAGAGATGGAACAGGAGTTATTTAACTCTAACCTCATGGCATACTCGTGAGGTTCTGTATCTTACATGAGGAAATACAGACCTAAAGAGATGAAGCCATTTCCTGAAGGACAAATGGCCACCAAGTGGCAAATATGTGTGTGTGTGTGTGTGTGTGTGTGTGTGTATGTGTATCTTGGCTTTGGATTTTTATCAATAAGAAGAAAGGTACATTGTTTGCTGGAACTTTAAAGCCCCTGAGTCAACCATGAAGTGGTACCTAATGCCAGAGCTGGGTGCTGGAGCAAAGGGTAGCTAGCAGAGGTGGCCTAGACAACTTTTCCATTTGTCCATATTCCCCCCCACACCCATCCTTGAACACATGATGCATGCAGATATTTGGGAAACTATAGCCACCTATTTTTCATGTTGCATGGTATACTGACCAGTTTGGCAAGCATGGAAATATATGAATGGTAGCCTATATGTATCCATTATTTGTTGGCATAATACAGATGTGTTACAGATAACCACAGAACCTTAATTCACATAGCAGGACCACATATACAGGATGACCACACAAGAGGAGTTGCCTGGGGTCATCTGGGAGGTTCCTGTATTGAACTTGTCTGGTCTAACTCATATGTCTGAATATTGGCTGGCTATCAGTTAGCACACCATTTTTGAAGCATAAGTTACTGGGTGACTATGCCTCACTTTCTGGGTCCCTCATTCTTCAGAAATCTCACTAGAGCATAGTCTTGGGCAATGTACAGTGAACAAGAGGGAACATGTGGGGCCTCTCATGATACAGGCGCAGACCTGGCTCATCATCTTGTATCTATTCTGGCAGAAACAAAGATGTTCTCAAGAGATATTGTGACTCTATCTTTCACTGTGAGACTCAAATAAAGGATCCCAAGAAGTGTGAATTTCTCCGGGAATCTCATAGTAGGAGAAAGAGATGGCTGGAGCCCTGGGACAGCCATAGGAAGAATTTTCCTAGAGTAAGAGATTTGGCACAGCTCTGACAGCTTGTCAGGCCACCTTGCAAGAGAAGTGAAATAAGGATGATGGAAAGGACCACACATTGACCAGGCTGGCTTATTTATTTATACCGTTTGATCTCTATTTAAACCCAGATCTCATTTAGGGTCCTGAAGAGGGACATGCAGGGCCTGGGGAGGGTCATTAGGTCACTTGGTTCTTTGTTCTCTATCCCAGTGTGACCTCATTGGATATAGTGTGACCTCATTGGATACAGTGTGATCTCATTGGATACAGTGTGACCTCATTGGATACAGTGTGACCCCATTGGATATAGTGTGACCTCGTGGATACATTTCCTTTTCTGCTTTTCACTGTCACTTACTTGTCTAATTGCCCCTCCCCCAGACCCCCAGAGGACAAGTGGCTGAGCCTGACCCAATAAGGCTTCCAACTTCTGATTCTTATGACTCTGGTCATTCTCCTGTGGGGCTTCCAGGGGGAAAACTCCAAATTCCAAAACGTGTGGCAACCTGGGGCTTTCTCAGAACAATCATTCTCTTAGACAGGCACCTGAATGGAAGGTGTCTATAAAGAGCCCCATCCCAACCTCAGCCTGGGCTGCTGTCAGTCACAAATACATAGTTGAGCCCTGCTGTTGTGTTTGGCTGGTATTTATTCTGATGGGTCAGTGCCTGGGCTGTGCTACTTGTCAAACCTTATGAATGTAATCCCTGTCCGTATTCATTCCACTCACTGAATTCTATAGGGTTTTAATACTTGAAGAGTTCTAACAATCACACTGTTCCCATCTACAGGGCCAAGGCCTTCCTTCCCACCCTTCTCCCTTTTACCACATCTTCTATGTTATCTGGTGATGCCTTCTATGGGCAGAGTCATCTTTCTCAAGTATTCTGCCTCTGTGTTGCTTTCAGTCTGGGCATCTGCCCACATCCTGAGCTCCGTCTCTGTTGACTGAACAAATTATGCCCCATTGTTTCAAAGCATTGGATGCCCACTGTACAGCAGCCCAGCTTCCCTTTATGCCTCCTGCTCAACCATGTTCTTCCTCAGGTGGCATCAACATGCTTTCCTCCAGGAACCCAACCTTTTCTCCTCTGCACCTGAGAGGATGACACTTGTCCTTTCTGCTACTTAGTGACCCTGCTCCCTGTCCTCATTTCACTTGCCATGTTGAAGTATGGCTGCCTCGTTGATCTTCCACATCCTGCTCTAGACTGGGACTTCCTCAGGACAGGGGCCTCATCTTATTTAGAACTGTACTCACAGCAGCCTTGACAGGTGCTCTCAACCATTTGGTTTGGATGAGAATGGGTATGGGTACAAGGCACACTTGATTTACAGCAGAACACGAAATATTCCGGCATTGTCCCACTCTCCTTCCTTCCCAGTCTCCCTCAAATGCCCCAGAAACACACCCAGACCCCAAGGGTTCACCAAGGGGGCCGAGTAAAGTAGTTGAAAGCTGTTCTTTGATGTTTTTATTTCAGGAAGCTACTTGACCAGAGGGTAATTATTGTCGTTAATAGCAATGATTTTCCCATAATCTGGTTATATGTCCTATTTCATTTTAACATCAGAGCAGCTGCCTTTAAACAAGCCTGGGCCTGGCACTGCGGCCAGGGTTTCCTGAAACACACTCTTTGGTCTAATTATTCCACTGCTGGGGCCTGTCTGAGAAGGGAGCCAAGGATGATGGGCAGGATGGGGTCGCCTCTCCCACCCCAGGTCTTTAGAAAACAGAACTTCCGGGTGCTTTTCAATAACATCTCCCCTTTTCTGGTTCTAGTGGGGCACATGGGTTTCAGATCTCACCATCTCTGCTGTAAGTCTCCACAAGCCAGCCAAAGCTCCCCAGATGCAAGACCACATAGCTCAGAGGGGGCAGGTTTACCTTTCCTCTATCTCCTGGCCCTTGACTGCTTGGGAGACAGTCAGCCCTATCAGTGCTTTGCAGCCTCTCAGATCTCTTTCTTGACCCAAAGCTTGCTTTACAGAAGGAAATGAGGTCTCTTCAGATGGTTTCGCTTTAAAGCAAAGCACAAGGTTCAGTGCCCTGGGCATTCACTAAACGTTTACTGCGTCTGTAGCTGCTGGCAGGCTGTCCACCCCACATTTGCGCATGGGTTTTAGGATTGTCTTGGTCTGGGGTAGTGGGTAAATTACATTTGCTTTGGAACCAGTCAGATCCAGGCCCAGGTCCTTTTCGGCCACCCACTATGCTCCATGGACTCCAAAAGAAGGCTCTCTATCTTCTCACATCTTTGAGTCTTAAGTCCATCCTTATAACATTTAGAGAAAAAAAAAAAATACCCACCTTGCATGACTGACCTGAGGACCTCGTAAGGCAACTGAGGGCACATTAGTGACAACCGACTGTTGCTGTTCTTCTCCTGGCAGGCCCAGTGGGAGAATTTCAGCGGCCTCACTTCTCATTAAATACACCTGGATTGAAAAATTCAGCTTCAACAATCTGGTGGGGGTGGGGATAATGACCTTGTACAAACAATGTATTCAACTAAAGCACATCTCTCCTGAACACTCAAGGGCACCAGGGTCACCTGCTGGGTACTGGCTCGGCTCACACAGGAGGGGAAAAGATACCTCTGGCACTTTTCCTGTACCGTCGAACCTACCTAACAGCTGTTTCCAATATACTGGTGATTTAGGAAAACAGTCAAAAATAATACCTTGGGAATCTAAGTCTCACGGCTATGAAAAGTCACGCAGGAGGAGAGAGGTTGTCTTTAATCGGGTCATTTCATTTGATCCATGGTGGGTTTTATTTTATTTTATTTTGAAAATGAAATAAACCTTAAGAAAAAAATATTGTTCGGCACACATTTTTATACACACTTTCTGGCTTAGAGAGGGCTTGGTTCTGTAGTCCCAGCATATATAAAAATATATAAGACAACAAATAGAAACCATGCTGGCTGCCCTGCACACACTCTTTTTCAACTAAAAGTGTTTTCAGGAACTATTACAGCCTTTCCAAGCCATGTGTGGTGGTTAGGGCAGGATGTGGAGAACACCTTTCTTTTCCCACACAACTTTGTTAAAAGACAACACACACACACACACACACACACACACACACACACACACACCGTGAGATTTTAAAGAATAATGAATGTAAATGAAGCATTGGAAACAAAGCTGAAAACTCCATAGATTCCCAGGAAGATGACAATTAATCCTTCCCACCAAGGTGGCACCCATTGAAAAATAGACATAGGGACACGGATAGAGGAGTCGAAGCTCTGGCTTTGCTCCTGCTAGCAGTGCCTTGGATGGGCCTGAAGTCATTAGACAACCTGTTACTTTTCAGAACTTCGGATACTCATTTGGGGAGGGGGTGGCAGGAATCTGAAGAATGGATGCATGCCTACACAGTGAAATGTAGGAAATGTCATTGTTCTTCAGCCTTCTGGTTTGAAGGCAAGGGCCAATGATCAAAGTTCTCAACTCCACTTAGCTTGGAAACACCAGCTGATGAAAGCCAGACTTTTATTGCTCAGCCATGAAACAAATTATTCTTGCTCAGTTATGAGGTATTGGATATCGTGTAGAGAAGATGGGCTGTGGGTTGATTTAAAGACAGACGGTCTCCTAAGAAAATACCTGGAGGAAACCTAAGGGGATGAGATGGTGGGTATTGCTAGGGTTTAAGCATTGAAAAGTTAAAATCTGATAAAGTTGGAGTGTGTGTGCCAATGGCTCATAGGCTGATCATCTCCAATGTGCTGGTATGAGAGGTGGCAGACTCTAAGAGGTGGGGACTAGTGCGGAATAACCAGGTCATCTGATTCCTTAGAAGGGATTACACAGTCACCTCTGGAGCCCACTAAGCTATTATACCAAGGAGTGAGTTGTTATGAAGACAATGAGTCTGAAGCCAGAGTCTCTCTGGCTTCTTGTCTCAATCTTGACTTTCCCTTTTGAATATACCACCATCTCCATGTCATCCACCATGTTGCCAAGGAGCCCTCACCAGAGACCTGACAGGTAATGCCAACTTTCCTTGGACTTTTGTCTCCAAAACTGTGTGCTAAATAAATCCTTTATCTGTTGCACAGCCTCAGGTGTTTTGCTGTAGGTAGTAGTATTTAGAGGTAGGTCTTGGTACTAAGTCATGAGCACTTTGCTTTGTGAATGTATTCATCTATTTATGGATCAGTGAATGACTCTATTATACAAGCAAATTCTCTGTATTATGTTTATTGTATCTTGCCACATGATGTTCTCTGTTATGATGGGGCATGAAGCCCCTTAGTCGGTGCTAAGCAGAGGAATGCCAGCACCATGATTTTGACTTCCTGACCTCCAGACTAGAGCTAAGTTAGTCTCTATTTGTGTGATATAATTCTATCATGGCAGAAAATAGACTAAGATAAACAGATAAACAGTTGCTCTCTTTGAACTTTGTCTGGCTTGTTTTATTGATAAGATGTGTGTATGTCTACAATAGGAGTTCTCCAACATCATTCAATCATAGCCTAATGCTAACCACCCACATTTAGCATGAGACTTCACAGATGTGAGGGCTCAACCTCACAAGACTGCCTTTATCTTAGATGTTTGTTGTGAGTCCAGGGTCCTGGTGGAATACATTTCTGTTTATATCCTTAGGTCTGATAATTCACCTCACAGAACTCAGAAATGTGTTACACTTAGCAATCACCATTTTATTCTAAGGGATACGACTCAAGAACATCAATTCAAAGAAGGGCACAGGAAAAAGCACATGCTGACGGTGACCTCTCTGCCTATGTCACAGCCCTGGCACATATATGCATTTGCCATCTTGGATAATTCCAGTTTTTGGTCCACAGTCTCTATTTAGTCTTCATTATGCAGGCATGATTAAGTCATTGGCCATTGATAAGTGAAATCAATCTCTGGCTCCAAAGTTTAGGAAGAATGTGATTAAAAGTTGAATTTTAAGCCTAATATCTATATCATCTACATTATTTACATCCACAATCAATCACCTGCGTATCTATAATCTGTCTCTCTACACTCCATACTACCATATTGAAGTACTTAGCAAGGACTGTAGACTTCATTTTGAATATTAGCTGGGTTAGGTACAGGATAAACATTCATGAACATTAATTATCACCTCCCAATTAACTTGTCAAATTTGAATGCTCTACATCTTCAGGGTGTAATTTTAGTTTCATTTAATGAAATCTAAGAACAGAATTTATGTTTTGAAAATTTTGCTACTCACCCTGACAAATTGAAAATGAGGAAAACCTTACCACATGAGGCTTAATAAATGTCAATAAACACAGAGGAGACAATCTTATGTCTATCAACATGGGCCCATTAAATTAACAGCCTTTAAGCTAAAGTTGAAGTGACTCCCTATCCTTGTGGCTTCCTTTCTAAGAAATGAATGTCATGTTAGGAGTCAAAAATTGCACATAGCAGAACAAAGTCATACAGATATATTAACATTAGAAGTCTGTGTGTCCAGAATGAAAAGAGTTGGTAAATATAGACAATAAGTGCATTTTACATAAAAATAAAAAGTCAGTGAATACCATTTGGAAAACTTGGAAATCAGAAAATTAACTTAGAAATATATAAAATGTGAGAATTAAATGGTGAATGTTTTGATAGAAATCTAGGGTGAAGAATGAAAGAATTCTCTTGGGAAGAATCTTTTAAGATTCTTGCTAATGTTTACTATTTAATTACTTATTTAGCAAATATTCAATGAGTACTTCCTTTAAAATCAATGTGTGCATGTGTGTGAGAGACAGAGACAGACAGACAGACAGACAGACACACACACACACCCCCACTACCCCCCCCCCACACACAGAGGGGTTGGTGATGAAGAGAAATATAAACTCCCAGGTAAAGTCTAGTCCTTTTAAAATGTTGGTCCTAAGATTAGAAATGTTTATCACATTGATATGGACCATGGCAAATGTCTATTAAATGTTAGCTATGCTGAACCCCATGTTTTATTTTGAAGGATAACTTTAGTTATTCTTCAGAATGACTCAAGATACTGCTTCTGTTATAAGCAAAATGTAAGAGCCAGAGCAGTTCCATTTTGTGACCAAAGTCACATTGTGAGGAGGTGACAGAAATTAGCTTAGTCCCCAGGTTCACTGATCCATGTTTTTAGCTCCCACTTTGTCAAGGACAGGACTTCATTTTTTTTTTTTTTCATTTCTTCCATGCCCCCTTTAAAGGGAAGAGCTTTAAAACATAGAATTCTCCTTGTCTGTAAAAATTAATTTCAAAATTAGCAAATGAAATAATGATGGCCAGATTTGGCCCCAGGAGTTGGGAAATGCCAGGTGTTTCTGGTATTCCTGTAGGCAAAGCCTCAGTGCTCCGTAGTGACGCGAGGCTATCCCTGCGATGCTGAAGCTTGCCACCCAAAGGAAGCCGTGGCAGATGCTTTCAAGTACCAAATGTTGGCAGAAAGGATACAAGAGGAACTAGGGATACCCAGGGTTTGGAGAAGCAACCCCTGGGGGGGAAAAACAAAAAACAAAAAACAAAAACCCTTCTTTGAGCCAGGAGTTTTGTTTTCTGCCTTTAAAAAAAAAAAGTGGAATTTTTGTAAATATCTGGGCAGGTGACAGAATTAACCCACCTGCATAGTTTTTCAAAACAGATCCCTAAGCAAACTCCAGAGTCAGGGCAAGGGGGCACTTGAGTGTTTTTGTGCTATGGCCTTGGAGTCTGGGGCAGTCATTGCCCTTGGCTGCACTTAGCTTAAAACATACCAACCAGCAAAGGTTTCTTCTTTCATGTAGACTTATGTTTGGTTTGCTGTAAGACAAGATGAGAAATGATTGGGGTAGGGGTGGGAGTCGGGCAGAGAGGTGGGCGGGCACAGTCTCATTCTGCCATTCTCTTTGAACTCCATGCCACAGGCTTCGTGCATTCCTTCCCCAGGGTGGTTGGAAATGAAATTACCTGCCTGGAGAATTTCAAAGTGAAAAGTCAACTCACAGCCTGAAAGCCAAGACAGGAACATTCAGTGGGAAATCGAGAGGGGACTCTAGGGAAGTGGGCTGGGATGGAGTAAGCGATGTCTGCCTTTGACAATTGAGAAGTGCAAGTCCCAGTTCTGAGTAGGCCATGCCCAATCTCGGAGCCTTGATATTTTCATATTCAAGACAAGGGTAGAAAACATTTGAAATGATTTTGAATGTTGTCATTGTGAACTAGATTCCAGACCCTGGCAGAGCCGGGGAAGGGCTCTCAGTGGAGGGAACCTAAGCTGACGAACAAGCCTGGCAGAAGAACAAACAGAGCCTGAGTTCCTTTTAACCTGGGTGAAGGGCTGGGCTGGGTGGGGTCTGCAGGGCAGAGGATATTTATGTCATACACAGGCATACTCCGGGCTACACGGAGAAGTTGGCTCCTGCCTTTGATTGCTGGTGTTCTCCAGAAGGGGAGCTGCTAAGACACTACCCTTTCAGAGTATGACCATCTTTAAAAATCTGAAAAAAGTCATCGCCTTGATCTGTCTTTTCTAGTCTTCTCCACGACATCATAAAAATAACAAGACGGGACCCACAGGCATAATCTTGAGTGCA
Source organism: Mastomys coucha (assembly GCF_008632895.1). Lineage (NCBI taxonomy): Eukaryota > Metazoa > Chordata > Mammalia > Rodentia > Muridae > Mastomys > Mastomys coucha. The sequence continues at coordinate 65,199,278 of NW_022196900.1, read as the reverse complement.
TTTCCTCTCCACTCCCTTCCTCTCTCTTTCCCTTTACGTCAGCATTGCCCCTCCTCCAAACCACAAGAAACACCGATTTTGGTTTGAATCGGCAGCCTTTGCTGATGGTCTAGCAGTTTAAGCCACCATAGCTTGTTCAAGTGAGACTCCTGTCTGGCTGAGGTGACTTAGAGGGCCATGGGATTGTGGCAGAGGGCATGCTTGAGCATCTGATTCATAGGCTAGGTTCTTTGATAGCATCACTTTACAGACTACTCATTAAAACAATTCAGTCTGCACTAGGCCAACACGATTAACAATTCAATAGAAATGAACAGCTGAAGAAGTAAAGGGGAGAAAGGACAAACTGCAAGCTCTATTGTTTATCAAGTAAATTCAACAGCTGCAAAGTTTCCCTGTCTGTTTGGTTACAGCTTCTAAGTGCCGATTCCTGATTTTGAGGTCTGGCTCTGGCTTGCTCGTCATACTCTGAATAACTTGGGCATATGATTCTTCCCTTTACCCAAACAAACACCTCAGAGAGGGAGGTCATGGAGCGTGTGGTACATGTGGAATTGGACAAGCAGGCCTGGGCTCAAATACTGGCTGTGCTCCATACTGTTGTAGGAATCTATACCTACATGCAGGGCTCCATGTCTCTCATGGGCACATACTTCCATTCTGGAAAGGGGAGAACACTTGCCTTTCAAGTTTGTTTGGAGGAGTAAATGGGATGGTATGTAGAAGAATACAGTTTAAGGCTAGTGAGAGGGCTCAGTGGGGGGAGGATGCTTGCTGCCAGGCCTGGTGACCTCAGTTTGGTCACCAGGGACCCTCTAAGTTTTCTTCTCAGCTACACACATGTGCTGTGGAACAAGCACATACACACACACACGCACACACACACACAGCAATATGCACATTAAATAAATAAATATACCCAATAAAAGAGTAATTTATTGAGAGCCCCAAATGATAGATCATGACCTGGGTACATGAATTCAAGTGCCCATGGGTTGCTTTGAATTACATACTCCATCATAGAGGTATTTATATAAGCCTTGTTTACAGAACCAAAGGAAGTTATAAATTATTACATTTACCCAGATCACTCTTGAATAATCATGTCCTCCTCAGTTTGATTGTTCCTTTTGTCCTTCCATCCCTTGGCCAATTACTTCTCGTTACTTTCTCCATGATCCATCATCCCCGACTATTCTTGCCCTTTATTATCCTGAAAACGTGGCTTGTTTATCTTGCCTTTATGAGGGCAGGAACAAAGCCATTTATTTAATACTATTTACAATTTCACAATAAGCTACAGAGAAGTTGAAAGGTTGTCAAAATATTTGCACACATATATTTTCCCTGTTCAAAGTTTGAGCTTGTCGTTGCATGGAAGAAGCAGTATCTACCTGATGAATGACCAGATGTGGATCTCAGAAATCACGGCCATTATTTTCTATTATCAAGGTCCAGTGGGTAGAAAGAAGAGCTGGTTGCTTCTCTGTACACATAGCGCATGAATTTCCTGTTCTTCACTAAATCTTCAGGTTCTTATGGAGAACAGGAGATAGGATTGTCCAGAGAAAGTCTCTAAATACATACTGAGTTCTGAGGGGTGGAGGTACGTGTACAGAGGAAAGGAGAGGCTCAGAGTACAGGCTAGCATGGGAGAGGGGAACGGGTGAGATGGAGGAAGAAGAGTTCAAATCATGAACCATTGGCTGTCCAAGCCATGAGGCTCCTTATAAGCCTTGTCCTTTAAGACTTTTGGAGATGTGTAAATGTCATATTTCAGTACATAAACCCTGGGACCAGGTAACCAGGCCTCATCTATTTCCAGTTGTTTACAGTCAGTCAGCTTCTGGGCTCATTTCTTTGCTCTCTGTGAACCACAATTTCCTTGTAAATTGGAATAATTGTAGAAAAACCTACATTGTAAGGGTTATAAGGATGGATGGATGCCCACAGTCCATGTGAGGGGCTGAGGTTAGCATCTGGTACACTGGTGCTACTTGTTAAACAGTTACTCTTCTCTGACCTTGGGAAGAATTAAGGACTTGCTTAAGGATTCAAGAATGTAGAGCAAAGGAGGCAGAGCCTAGAGTAGAAGTACATGGTTGTAGTGTCAATCTGGGGGTTTGGGTTTCTTTAAAAACACAAAAATATTATAAGAATATGCTTTTATTCTAATTCATTTTAAGTGTGGGGATATGGGGCTGCTCCACAATGTCTGTGGCAGATGACTACTATTTGCCTCTTGCTCTGGTAGGGGTATGATTTTGCCAGCTGCAGATAGTTTCTGTGATAGTGTGATAATTAGAATTTTGGGGACTTTTCACAGGATATATAAATGTTAGAGCCCTGAGAGGTAGGGTGGGTTGTTGGTTGGTTATTGGTGGTTTGTTGGTTGTTGGTTATTGGTTGGTGTTGGTTGGTTGTTGGTTGTTGGTGGTTGCTGTTGGTCACAGTTTGTTAAGTAGTCATGGGCAAAGAAGAAAAAACAAGAAGAATAAATTAGATATCCTGATGATGAAGATCAGTATTTCTCCAAGGAATTTAACAACTACAATCAGCAGTAAGTAGTCTAACAATAATATTGCCCCCTTTCTGACCCTCTGACTTTATTCAGAGATCTCTAGGGGGTTGGAAGAGTGGAAAAAAGGAGTGGAGAAGGGTGGAAGAAAGAAGAACCCACAAAGTAGCCAAAGACAGCTCCACATAGTCTCACATTTCACTGGGTTTTTCTCTTCTTTTAAAAGGTAGACAACTTCAGATCTGAAAGATGCATGCATAGAGTGTAGTTTTTACCCTCCTGTTTGACATGTGGCATCTCAAACCCTACAACCTCTGGGAATATTTTCCCAAGATCCTTGGTGGGTACCCAGAGCTGCAGATGGTTCTGAGTCCTAGCTTTCTAGTGGGTGGTTTCTTATCCACTCATACCAGTGGTAAAGTTTAATTTATTAGTTAAGCACGGTAAAAGAAAAACAATGAGTACTAATAAGACAGAGCAATTAGAGCAATACATTGACATGAGAATTTTTTTTCAAATTTATGAATTGTTTATTTTTGGAATTTTTCATTTAGTATTTGTAGACTGTAGTGACCATGGCTAACAGAAACTGAAGGAATGGAATTTTGCATGGAGGTAAGGGGATGGTACAGAAAAAGCTCAACATAAAGTTTAGGGGACAGCCTCCAAATGAGTCAGCCAGATTGTACTGAGGCCAGGGAGGTGCATGCTTTTCTAGACCCTGATTTCCTCTGGACCATGTAGAGATGCTGCTTGGGATGTAAGTTGACGTGAGCTAAGACGAAATGTTCATGCATTCTATCCAGGCCTCCTTTGGAAGCTTTCATCAGTCCAAGAGCATCCAGACTCAGTTTTCCTAGGGAAAATAGGAACTGATTAAAAACAAACAAACAAACAACAAACAAAAACAGTAACTTGGTTTTGGCAGAGCATGGGTCTTTTAGCTTTTGGAAGTTATTATAATTGGATAGGAGCATTTTCACAGAGACAGTTCTAAGGTGTCAGGAGTCTAAGGGTGACTAGCCAAGAGAGTAAGGCCTTGAGTTAGCTTGGCACTCTTATTCATAAGCCTCCTGGGAACTGTAAGGGTCTCCTCTTTTCCTCTTTGCCTGTGTACTCACTGCTGAAACTACACAAGCAGAGCTCTGTACACAAGAGGAGGGTCTGGGGAGGGTCTGGGCAGACCTGGGGATGGTGTAGGGAAGGCCTTGGGAAGGCATGGGTAGTGACTGGGGAGGGCCTGGGGAGGGACTGGGGAGGATCTGGAGAGGGGGCATGGGAAGGGACTGGGGAGGGTGTGGGTAGACAATCACAAATCCAGCCCCTCTTCCTCCTCTCTTCTTTGGAAATAAAATGAGGAACATAAATAACCAATTTGTTGTTGTTGGTTTGAATGTGCTTGGCCCAGGGACTATTAGGTACTAATAGGAGGTGTGGCCTTGTTGGAGTAGGTGTGTCACTGAGGGTCGGTTCTGGGACCCTCCTCCTATCTGCCTGAAAACAGTCTGCACCTGCCTTCCTTTGGATGAAGATGTAGAACTCTGAGCTCCTCCAATACCATGTCTGCCTGGATGCTGTCATCTTCCACCCTTGAGAATAATGGACTGAACCTTAGAACTTGTAATCCAGCCTGAATTAAATGTCCTTTATAAGAGTTCTTGGACATGATATTCTTTTGCAGCAATGGAAACGCTAACTAAGACTCGTTCAAGCACTGCCTACAATTGCTTTATTACAACAGTGTTAGCTGGCAGTGGTGGCACACACCTTTAATCCCAGCACTTGGGAGGCAGAGACAGGCAGACTTCTGAGTTCGAGGCCAGCCTGGTCTACAGAGTGAGTTTCAGGACAGCCAGGGCTACACAGAGAAACCCTGTCTCGAAAAAGAAAAGAAAAGAAAAGAAAAGGAACAGTGACAGTGTAGTAAAAGAGCCCAGTAATTATTATCCAGCATTTTCTATGAAATACTTGTTGATTCCCTTTCTAAATGAATGGTGTTTGAATACATAGAAAGCTGTTTGTTCAGGCTCATAACATCTTTACTGTGAACATATGTTTTGGAGGGTCCTAGCTGTTGAGAAGTAGGCTGCATTCACAGCTCTTCCCTCATAGGTGTGGCTGGGAAGATGAGTTCTCTCATGCGATGTGCTTAGAACAGGGGCAGTGAGTGCTCTTGGCAGGACTATGGACTCCCCTTGTTTTAATGGCCTTGAAAGATTTCCCCATAGCTCTTCAATACAGTGTTTCTTTTGAAGTGGGAAATGAAGGAACCATCCAGAGGAGGGATTCAGGGGACCCTGGAACTAAGAGGTTTCTTTGATGGAGTAGAAGACACACTTGGGTTTCTTTCTGGCTCATTTGTGTATATGCTTCTCTTTTAGAAAATGTCTTTAAGGCTCTGTGAAATGTAAATTTCCACTTACCTTACAAGAAACACTCTGTGCTACTCAGGAATATGAAAGAACAGAAAAGAGACTGGGCTGGGAGCCCAAGCCCTGTGTTCTAGGCCTGGTTTTCTAATTAGTCACATGACCTTGGGCAAATGGCCTATGTTTGTAATATTCCCAGTTCATCCTCAGGTTGTCTGGTGAGCCTGTACTTGATCTTCAGGATGATTGAGGATATCATCTGCCTCTCCAAAAGTCACCATTGAGTTTTCATTTTACATGTCGTCAGTTCTCTGAGATTTGGCTTCTGAGCAGGTCAACAACTGTAGAATGTGACTAGGCTATGACCATAGAGGAGGCTTGTAGTATGTTTGTCTGAATCTGAAGGATTAACTCTACCATCATTTCAGCAGAATATGTTCCAAGGACCCTTCTCTCTTGAAACTTGGACCAGAAACCTCACTCCTTTGGAAACTCAAATTCTGGAAGCACTTAACCTTCTTTTACCTCCATCCAAATGTCTGCATAGTGGCCTGGCATGATGCAAACACTTCCAGCAGGCAGCCGTGGCTCTCACTTGTGCCAGGGGGCTGCTTGCCCAAGGTTGCTTGGCAATTCTTAATTCTAAGAGTAACCACCTCCCACCCATCTACTCTTTCAACCTTCAGTCTTTTAAAGAACACTTACAAGTAGATTCGTGTTTCATCTTCAAACAAATCTTTTACAACTAAGCGTGACATAGACTTCTCCATGAAGGATAAAGCAACTGAAGCCTAGAAAGACGAACAGAGTGTCCAAGGGAGTTAAGACACTTATCTTCCAACTCCTGGTTCTGGGCACTTTCTTTACTATCCAAATATTTTCAAATGGTGTTTTGTCTTAAAGTTCCCACACCTGGCCTTAACGCCACATGAAATGGCCATGTGTAAAGTCAGCACTGTGGGGCTGGGAGGGAAGTGGGTGGGAAAGAAATCTCATGTTCACGGGCTTTGATGCTAGACAGGGATAATTTTTTTCCCTCTTTGAACCAGGGGGGAAAATCTACAGACTAAATCTCTGCAGAGAAAAAGAAAATAATGTTTTACTCATTTTCTTTTAAAGGAAATTGGGCCTTGCTACCAGGGTATTCACTTCTAACGTATTAATTTCAAGGGACCCAAAGCCTGTTGACATGAGAACTTCTATATGGATACAAGAAATAAAACATGCCATTGAGAGGTTCCAAAAGCTTGGGACACTTTCTTCTCTTACTTGAGGCCCTGGTTATGTTTCCCAAGCAAGGAGGCGGGTGGGACACTTAGTTCAGACTAAGTTTGGCAATAGTAGCAACCAGTCCTCAAATATTAGTGTCTTGAAACAACTAAGGTTTATTTCTTCCCCTCTTGGGTGGGCCATGAGCCCTTCTCCGGTGTCTTTTTGTGAATCACAGTGGAAAGAACAGTGCCTGTCCAGGATGTACCATCTCATGGCGGAAAAGGGAAAGCATGGCAGACATTGCTTTGTCCAATATAATTGCTGCAAGGAAAGATACACACTTTCCTTCATATTTTGATTTTACAAATCACCATGTAGAAAAGCTTGATGTTAATGGAATTAAAATTATTTTCTTCTGTAGGTCAACTAGGAAAGGGTGTTTTAGGAAGGAAGAACTTCAACCTTGGCAATAATGCTAAGAACAACATGGGATCCAACTACTTCCCAACCTTTTTTATTTGGGTGTTCTACGTGCAAGTCAACATATCTGTTATGGTGCCAAGATGTCTATCCAAGTTGGTTCCTAGTTCAAGTATGTGGAAAGTTAGCACCTGAAAGAGGGCAATTAAGATGTGAGGGTTCATTATTACCAGGGTGGGCTTGCTATGAATGTATGGGTGTCCCATTCCCTCTATCTTCTTGCCCCCTGCCTTCTACCCTGGGATGATGCAGCATGATGTCCATCACCGGATGATAGTGTCACCAACTGGCCCAGAACTATAAGTCAAGGAGAATTCTCCTGCTTATAAATTACCCAGTCTGTGATATTGGTTTAATAACATAAAATGTGATAATATCCCAAACTGCGTTCATCTCCTTTGCCCCTCAAATGCACCCCGTCTGTCTACATCTCTTCGCCATGGAAATGTAACTACTATGGCTTCCAGATCTGAGCAATCAGCCTTGGTCTCCCCTTGGTCTTACAGCCCAGGTGAAGCAGTCAGTTAAGTCTTTGATTATGCTTCTGTATCACCCCTTTCTCTCTTACCTCGCTCTATCCGTTGTTATTGATGTTGTCATAGTTGTCATTGTTGTCGTCGTCGTCGTCATCATCATCATCATCATCATCCAAATTGGGGCTAGTGAAGTAGTAGTATGGACTTCACTACCTATGTTGAGTATGGAACTGATTTGCAGAAAGACATGGTATAGACTCAAAGCTATTAGAGCTCCAGTAAATTATTCCTGTGGGATCCACCCCCTTCTTAGAAGAGATGGGTCATATAAATTTAAGGAGAATTGACATCTTCTTTCACCCACATCAGAGACTTCTTTGGTGCTGAATTTTAAAGATCACGAACAAAGATGACAGGAAAAGAGGGTTTCTGATATAATAGCCATATGTGTGCATGCTCTGCTATCTTGAAGCCATGACCATTTGATAGAAGAAATGTGGGTCAGGTTCTCTCACTACTGTTTTTCTCCCACATCTGCTCCCTTGGCCTCCCAGGCTCTGGAATCTCTAAGGGGGCAGATATAAGAGGAATGGTAGGCAGAGGTTGGTCTCAAGTAGATATGCTGAGCTTCAGGCAAGTCCATCTGGAGACTCTGCTGGTCTCTTGATGTTAAGGGAGCTTAGGGAGACAAATGTCAGAAAAGGAACTGAACTGTGAATGAGTCTAGACCCTCTTCTTAAAGGTGAACATTCCAAGTGTCTAAGAAATACTCTGCTCAAGTTCATGCAGCAAGACTGTGGCCAGTACCCAGAACACCTGCATTGCAGAGCCATGTTCTCACAGTTATGGCCTCTGGTGTGGTACAGAGACTGCTCAAGGGAGTCTCTATATTTCTAATTGGTTTTATACATTTATTTCATTTTCTTTAGCCATCATAGTCTTCACCACTCATTAGTGTATTTGCAAAACACTACAAGTACCTCTAGAATTCTCTATGGTATGTGGAACCTGACTTCAAAGTCAGAAGGGTCACACTGTTGGGAATCTGCTTTCCTACTTGTATTAGAAGAATTTGGGTATATGCCCAGGAGTGGTATAGCTGGGTCCTCCGGTAGAACTATGTCCAATTTCCGGAGGA
>NW_022196900.1:65156532-65188175 GCF_008632895.1 Mastomys coucha | reverse complement strand
AGGAATAATGTGAAAAAAAAAAAAAAGAAGAATTTGGGGCCAAATCCTAATCTTAATCCACTTAAGTACAAACTTAGGCTATAGCTTCTTCACTTTGAGCCTCAGTCTCCCTACCTCGATAGTAGTGAGTGTGATAATGATGTATAACTCTCAGAACCATTTGTTTCTTGGAAGACTTTGTTAAGATGAATGTGAAGTTACCTTGTGCTAACTTGATAAGTCAGGTTTTCACAGTTTCATGGAAGCACTTGTTCAATGTAAGATACCAAAGATTTCCAACAAGCACTGGCCAGGAAATTCACTTACCTATATTTTCTCTGCTCACTAATCAATATGTGCAAATGACAAGAGGTTAGACAGGGAGTGAGTGATAGATTCTTCCCAGATAGTCATGGGAAACCCTCCAGAAGGGGAAATATTGAAGAATAAGTTTTAAAAGATGAAACAGAACTTTCTAGGTGAGAAATTAGGGTCCTTTTAGAGAAATATAATACCAAGAGCATATTCATGAAGGCATGAACATGTACAGTTGTGTGAAAATTAAAGTAAGTAATTTAATACACACAGTAGAAGCAGGGGTGGGGGATGGTGAGAGTGAGGAATGAACAAATGAGGTGTGGGCCAGGCCAGATCACTGCAAGAGCGAGATGTTTAGCAGTGGCCACTCACCCTGAGCCAGAACTCTGAGGCTGGTGGCTTGGAGTTACACAGATGGGCTTGTCTGACTGACATGGTGCCTTAATGGAGGTGTGGCGCCCACTCTCCAACTCTGCCTTCTGCTGTCTCCCAGCCTTGTCTCTTCTCTGCCACGCTGGTTCCTTTCTCTGTATCTGTTCCCTGGAGTAGGAAGGTTTAGGGGTTTGAGAGGTTGGGTGCATAACTCAGACAAGTTGGATGTGAGCTCCAGACTGATGGGGTGGCTATATCCAAAAGGGTTAGAGCAGGAGTATTGGCATGAGAGAATCCTATAAAGAGACAGTTATGAGAGATCAGTCTGTCCGAGAGATGCCAAACTCCTCATCTGAGGCAGATCTGAGAATTCCTGTTGGTGAAGAACCCATAGGACTCGGGAAATATTTGGATAAGGAGATTAAGAGAAAGGAGAATCAGACTGAAGAGCTTGAGAAGACCAACTGTCTCAGGACTGGCGTCCCTTGAGTCCTTCCTGACACAACCTGGAACCGCAATAAATAATTCCTGAGTAAGTAAGCAAATGTATGAAGAAGTTCTGATGGTTTCCAGGACTCTAACCTTAAAAGGATCACAGACTCCACAGCTCTGGCTTGGATGTGAGCAGCATACCCCGAATGATAATGAAGTTTTGACTCCCGTTTTCAAGTCACACCCAATCTCTAGGATCCAAATAGCCCATGGAAGCCTAGGGCAGGAACTTGGCTGGCTCCTGAGATGCATAAATTAGAAGTACTAGCTAAGGGGGATGCTGTCTGCCATTTCCCTTAGGAGACCTGGGCTGAAGAAGTGCAAACAGTGAGTTCCTTAACTTTGGGAGATAAAAGTTAGAAGCTGTCCAAATCTGAAGCTTCTAGAAGGCCGGGTGCCTCCAGGCGCAACCCTCCCATCATTGAAGCAATAACAAAGATATTACCGACAAAATAAATAAGGGCTCTGTGGATTGAAGAGATAATAATTTTGCTGGCCAAATATGAAAATATCAAAGGTCCAGGAAAGGATACAGTTATGAGCTTTGATGTACAATCATAAAGGCCCATTTTATGCTCTGGCCAGGAGTATTTCAGGGCAAAGATGGAATGATATTTTATGCTGCCTCTGAGGCATAAAGGACACTTTATGAGTGAAAGGAAGCCAACTTCTCAGATGGCTGCAGACTGGCAGGTCCCTAGTTTGAAATCTAAACACCAACTCAGATTCCAAAACAAAATTCCTCCCTGTGCCCCTTGCCCGGGAGAGATCAGCTTGGATTGTCAGAATTAATAGAGTGGGAGGTCTACTCCAGGGTGAGGCTGGTAAACCCCAGTGGTTCCAATTGCAGCAGGGACCAGGGACTTCATAGATGCAGAAGGACCCATACTTGCCAATGTGTGAAGGGCAGGGAAGGCATCAGGTTGCTAACCTGGGAAGAAAACATTGGAGGCTTGAGGTTCTCCAAGAGCGCTTACTGAGTGAAGAGTAACGAGGAAAATTTTGTCCTCTTCAGACTTATGCTCAACAGTTTCTTCCTGTCAGAGAAGGAATCATGCCGTGGCGCTTCACTGTTTCAGTATGTCTTCATTGCTATGATATGGTGATACATATATGTTTCAGTATGTCTTCATTGCTATGATACGGTGACGCATATAAGCATGCTGTTTGTGCTGCTGTGATCTCACTTGTAGACGGACAGCTCTGGGTGGACACAGCCATGGAATTTTCTTTGCAGAAGAACATCACCAGACACACAGACAGGGCCTTATAAGCAATGGATGAATGAATTAATAGTCTCTTTTTCTGTTGTTCTTTTCCAGTACTGGCACTCAAACCCAAGGCCTTGTATATGTCAGACAAATACTCTGCCACTGAGCCATTTCTCCAGCCCTATTCAGGCCCCAAAGTTATGTTAAGAGCTATGGCAGATAGTTCAGGGTTGCCCTTCTTCCAGGGCTCACGTGGTAGTAGGCAAAAATGGTTAAAGCTAATATAAAGCATTATGTAGGAGGTGGTAGGACCATCAAGCCAGTACCTAGGCAAGCCTGCTGGAAGAGGATAGGAGAAGATGTCCTAGTCAAAACGGTGCCATACTGAGTTCTGAGGGACGTGTAGAAGCTAGCTGGGAAATGACGTGGGGAGCAAATTGTCAGCTGGGCATGTCACTTGTACCAAGTCATAGCATAGACCAAGATATGGCTGAGTCAGAACACCAAATGAATAAATTGTTTACATTATACTATAATTTATTTTTCTGATCATTTGTCAAGAAGCCAGTTAGAAAGTGCCTTCTAGACTATCCAGATGGTTGAGTGGGTAAAGCACTTACCACCCAAGCCAGGCAACCAGAGTTCGATCCGCAGATCCCACATAAAGGTGGAAGGAGAGAACCAAATGCCCAAAGTTGTTCCCCTAATTCCACACACACATTCTGACTTGCGTGCCCCCACTCTCCGTGATATACATATGCACATCATAATGAATAATAATTTTGAAAGTCTCTTTCCATGAATGAATTGCACATGGACTTGTTTTGTTTCCTTATAAGAAAATAAAAACATGCTTGAGGATTTGAGCAGGCTGCCATAGGGACTTGGAGCAAACCAAACAACACACACACACACACATACACACACACAGAATTGTTTCTTCCTGTGAACACACATATAGCTGTTTAGAAAGGATTTGGGGGGTTGCCTTTTGGGGTGTGTTGGAAAGCACCCAGAGTTGGAGGTAGGGAGGAGAATTCAGGTATTGCGTCAGCCTTTGCCAGGCAAGCCCTACCTTATGCTTCTCAGTGGGAATCTGAGCTCTGAGAACCAGATGAAATACCTTATGAACCAAAATCCCAAACAAAACAGAATAAATGAACAAAGGAGATGTGGGGGTCTTTTTCTGTTTCCCATTAAACTTATTCTCTCTACCTATTTGTTGTAAGCAGGCAGAGTGGATCTTCCGCTTCAGTTCACAGTCCCAGGTTCCTAGGTCAGGATACAGACTACAGGACAATGCCATCAAACCATCCTCCAGTGTGGTCTCTTTTGTGTCACACCTTCTTGCCTCCCCTCACTCCTGACAGCCACTGAGCTGTCCGCTGTTACTACAGAGGACACTTTCTTTCACAAGTAAAGAATAGCAGATAAAGGGACTGACACAGTATGCAGCTTTTTTGAGCCTGGCTTCTTTTTCTCGAGCATGATCTCTATCTACAACATCCACTGAAGTTGTTACACATGTCAATCCATTTTTATTGCCAAGCACTATTCTGCTGGACGGGCTGAACACACCTTCAATTTTCCTCGCTAAAGGTCAGGTGGGAGCCGGGCCGTGGTGGCGCACGCCTTTAATCCCAGCACTTGGGAGGCAGAGGCAGGCGGATTTCTGAGTTCGAGGCCAGCCTGGTCTACAGAGTGAGTTCCAGGACAGCCAGGGCTATACAGAGAAACCCTGTCTCGAAAAACCAAAAAAAAAAAAAAAAAAAAAAAAAAAAAAAAAAAAGGTCAGGTGGGTTCCATGTACCTTTAACTGATTGTGGCTAGACTGACTAAACACAGCATGCAGAGTTTTTTAGAAACGTTAAGTTCTTGTTACTCCAGGATGGATTTCTAGTCGTGTGATTGGCATAATACACCCCCCCCCCACGTAAACACATGGTTAACTTTGTAACAAATGTCTACTTCTTTTACCTAGTATGGGTACCATTTTGCATTCCCAGGAGTTCAATTTAGTTTTGAGTAGAATGCAAGGCCCAGAGAATTGAAGGGGATTCAACTTGATCTTAAAGCAAACGAGGTAATGTCTGAAAGGGTCCTAGACTGTCACTGACTTCCATTTCAGTACTTTTCTCTTAGATTTGACCCTGTTCATCTTGTCTAGTCCTCAGCAAGACTCTTCAAAGTGGATTCTACCTGTGTGTCTGTTTGTTGACACTTTATTGGTTGAAGACAGGTGGGGAGATGGGATTCTGAGGGAACAGGGCTGCCTAGCCTCACACAGCTGGGCAGGGGGCAGTGGGTAGAATCCACTCCCAGCTTAGTACATAGTCCCTCTGGGTTCTGGAGAGTTAGAGCAGGAGTTACATGCAAATGAACCAACATTTGAAGTTTTGTGGTCATGCTGCATTACAGGGGAAACTTTCCATACTTTCATAGTGTGAACTGTATGTTTATTAAAAACTATCCTACAATTGCTTCAATTTTCACGTTATTAAAGAGCTTGGCTCACTTGCCACATCATGCTCTCTGCTTGGAATGGAGTTTTTCTTCCTTATTTGGTTTTAGTTGGGGCTGGAGCCAAGTAGTGAAAAGAAGGCTTTAGGTCTGTTGCCCGCTCTGCTTGCCAGGCAGTGCCATGCCTGACGCTTCCTTCCTTCTGGCCTGACAGGAAGGAGCCGACACCTTTCCTACGTACGTCACAGAGACAATTAAAGAAGGCAGAAGATCCATTCTAATCCCAGTGTCCCAAGAGGACCCTGGCTCCAGTTTTGTTGGTAAAAAGTGTTGGAGATGATTTAAGGCTCAAGACTGACTGTGTCAGAAGAGAAAGGCTGACTGATCATTTTCAGAATCCTGCTTGTATGAGGGGCTTGTATAAGTTTCTAGTGGGCTAAAGCTTCCCTGTTAAATCTGCAGATGAGCAGGAAATGGTAGAAAGCAAGGTAGGAAAGGAAGAGGAAGAAAAAGAAAACAATGGAACAGAGAGAGAAGAAAACAAGAAGAAAGAAGAAAAATGAGACGGTGTGTGTGTGTGTGTGTGTGTGTGTGTGTGTGTGTGTGTGTGTGTGTATAGGGGTGGGTTTGGAGAAACAAAGTGAGAAAGAAAAACCCCAGGCTTGAAAGTAGGTAGTTTATTTTGTTAAGCTGGTGTTTGTTATAGATTAGCCTTGACTAGCTGGAAGGGCCAGGGTAATTGGACCATGCTAATTAGATCTTCATTTGATTTCGCCTCTGTTTGTTTGAGTGCTTAGTTTACGACTTGGCAGAGAGCTTTATCGTACACACTCTGCTAACTGGTTTATCCGAACTGATATTGAGCATGCACAGAATTGACATTGGATTTGCTGCTTCAGACCACACAGACGAGGGCAGAAACCCTTTCATGTAAACATCAGAGCCAAGGTACAGTAGCAGACAGGGCATCAAGGTGCAGGGGACCTCTTGGAGCTCCAGGGACAGCAGTGTTGATAGACACTGTCTGGGTTGAGTCCGTGTAAATGACACTCCTGGCATGGCAGGGTGCCTGGCTGGAGATTGGAGTTCACAGGCAGGTATGAATTCGATTCCTTCCTGGGTTATTCACTACGTGGTTTGTCCCTTCTGGACCTCTGTGTGATAGTTAGAATGTGAAATGCCACCCTTTACAGGCTCCTATGTCTGAACTCTTGCTCCCCACCCAGTGCCATTGTTTTGTGAGACCATAGAACATTTTGGATATGGGGCCCCGCTAGCTGTGGCAGAGCTTATTGCTTAAACCCTGGGTTTTGTTCTGGACCTGTCTGCTTCTGGTCCAAAGGTATGCAATGAGCAAGAAACTGCCCAGTAGAGCCCTACCAACCACACCTTCTCCCCTGTGTTGGAGAGTGTCTCAGTTTGGGATTTTATTGCCACAAAGAGACACCATGACCAAGGCAACTCTTATAAAGAAAAACATTTCATTGAGGCTGGCTTACAGTTCCAGAGGTTTAAAGGAAAGCATTTGATTAGAGCTGGCTTATAGTTTCAGATGTTTACCCCATCATCGTCGTGGTGGGAAGGATGGCAGTGTCCAGGCAGACATGGTGCTAGAGAAGGAGCTGAGAGTTCTACATCTTGATCCAAAGACTGCAGAAGGAGATTGTGTGCCACACTGGGCATAGCCTGAGCATATGAGACATCTCAAGGCCTGCTGCCACAGTGGCACGCTTTCTCCAACAAGGCCACACTTCCTCCAAGAAGGCCACACTGGGGGCCAAGCATTCATACACTAGTCTGTGGGGCCATACCTGTTCAAACCACTACATTCCTGGCCCCCACAGGCTTGTAGCCATAGCAAATTGCAAAATGTGTTAGTCCAACTTCAAAAGTCCCTCTAGTCTACCACAGGCTCAACAAGTGTCCTTAGGCTGGCTTTTACTTTATGAGAGGAAAGAATCTCCACACGGGGCGCGAACAGGACTTTGCTAGCTAAATGCCAGATGTATCCTTTGTCTCTACTAAAAAAAAAAATTCTCTGTAATTCTACAAGATCCCTGTAGGGGGCGGTGCTGCCTCCAGTTGTGAAGCTCTCAACCTCCTCCTGTAGTTTCAACAGAAAAGGACCCAAAATGCCAAAGCAAGCCCCCAAAACCAGAGTTCTTGACTGGTGATTTTCGTTAATGTTTTATCTTCCAATGTTTTTTTTTTTTTTCCTGCCTTGTATTTTAACATACTATCAATTTTATTACATCAACCCTTTGCTAAAAGAAACCCACACTTTGCACCTGAAGGTTACAAGTGAATTTTGGAACCTGTAAGCCATTATCTTGTATGAGAACCATGGGGAAAAGTTTTCCCAATTATCTCCTGGGCAGAAACCCAGGCGCTTCAAGTGCTGTTGAAATCCAGAATTCGGAGTGAGAAGTCAACACAGCCCGTTTCCTCCACCTGGATTGGTTTCCTGAGATTCTTTAGACCAGACAGGCTGACTCAATAATTTTAAGAACTTAGAAATGTCTGTGCTCTCCTTTCCTCAGCTGCATTTATCTGGGATTTTGATGGAAATGAAAGGTGCGATGCGTGACCCCATCTCTGCAACCGGGTTCAGCGATGAAAAATTTCTCGAAGATTCTCTAGGGCAGAGCTAGCGCAGGGGCTGGGTGGTATTTGGTTCTCCTCTGCCGGTGGAAGGAACACGCAAGACCCTGCAGGGGAAGACTGTATCAAGAGATAGAAGTGCGTTTTAACCTTCTTGCCTCAACAGCTTTGGTTCCTTAGTGTTCCCCTTCAATGCTTTCCCTGACACCTGGGAAAAGCTCACACCTAGAGGGCACTTCTCATCCAGCCATTGAGGACACTACCGAGGGAGCTCTTGCTCTTTTCGTTTTAGTAAATTACTTACTTTGGAGTAAGGGTCTCATTGTGCAGTCCAGGCTGGCCAGGAAGTTGTGATCGTCCTGCCTCAACAGGGAGTTGTCACCGTGACCAACTTAACCCTTTGCCTTTTTATAAAGCATACTAAAAATAGGGTCTCCTTGAACCTCATTCTAGGCCCCCTTGTGCCCAGTGAGCCATGGTGAAGGGGTGGAAGTTTTGTGTTTGTTCTCTGTTATGAAATACCTCGTCCTCCCTTTCTCCTTTACAGCTACCACTGTGTGGACACATGTGCCAGATGCTGGGTATCTGGCCTTGAATGACCTCAGGAAATGTTTCTTATTGACGGTTTGATTAGACTATGGAGAGACCAAGAAGTAAATCTTTAATCTCAATGTCTTAGCAATAAGGCTGTTCTATTACACGTGCAATTGTTAGCTTAACACAACTGCTAATTTCCAGGCAGGCTGTGAGCAAAGCAAACGGATGATCACACCTCTTCTCCAGCCTCCTGTTTCTACCCACCTGCTTCTGGAACAACCCTCTGAATGTGCAGACATTTTGAGCTGCTTTCTCAAATGTAGTTTGAGTCTGGAGTCTACGCCTTCTCCTAGTGCCATTCTTAAGAGGCAACCTACCCAGTGATTAGATGTTTTTTTTTCTGGAACTTACCCCATGTGAGAAGGTCATCTTGAAGATGAAGGTGAGGCTGAGTGAGTTTGGAGCTGTTGTTACAATTAAATGAGATCATTGACACAAAGCAGCCAGCTCATAGAAAGCGCTCAATTAACATCAGTCCCAGCATTCTTTTCCCCAGAAGAGCCAAAGGCTCTATCTGTCTGTCTGTCTGTCTGCCTATCTATCTATCTATCTATCTATCTATCTATCTATCTATCTCTATCTATCTATCTATCTATCTATCTATCTATCTATCTATCATCTCTCTATAGATATATATCACCATATATTATATTATACATATTACAGAATATATTATGTGTAATATATATTTGATATGTGAAATAGGCTATATATATATGACATGGCATGATATATCTGATATCTGACTATATGATATATATGACACGTGTGATGTATGATATAACATTTATATTCTTGTAACACATTATAATTTATATTATATTATAACATATACAATTTTTTCAAAAGGATCACAAGGTGTAAAGGATGGTGGCTCAGGGACTGGAGAAAGGCAATGGGCACTTAGCTGGTCTCTCTAGGTTGGATTGCAGCTAAGATGAAATGTCACCTTTCTGAGCTTCCCAGAGTGAAGGGAGGAAGCCTTGTTTCCCAGTCTTGGTTTCTTGGACAGAGTCCTCCTCTTCTTCCCTGGTCAGGTTTCACCTTGGAGTGGCAGAGTGGGCCTGCATGACCCCCAGCAGCCCCGTAGCTCTGCCAGGATGGAATTCCAAGTTAACATGTGAAAAGTGAACTGTGTGGAGAGGTGGAGAGAAAGACTGCAAGGCTGGGGAGGAGCAGCCTGGAATGGAGGCTTAGCTGTATCATGCAACCTGTCCCGAAGGATGGGAGGCACATGTCAAAGTCATATGGAAAAGATTTACAGCCCCATGTCTACGATAAGAGAGAAGCCACTCTTCTTAGAAGTGCTGTTACTGTCTCAATGCATGCTGGTGCCTGCTTTTTTCTCTTCTGTTGCTTCATCCCTAACTTCCTTCTCTCCCTGTTTTTCCCCCTTCTCTTTTTCCTCTTCTCTTCTCTCATCTCCTTCCTTCTTTGCTCCTCTTTCTCCTTCTCTTCCCCCTTCCTTCTCTCCTTCCTTCTCTTGTTCCTCCTTTTTCCTCCCCTTCTTCCTTCATGTCATCTTCCTTTTATTCCTCCTTCCCCTCCCTCCCTCCCTTCTCCTCTCCCCGCTTCTGTCTCTCTCTCCTGGCTCACCCCCATTACCACTTTCCATTTTTCTCCTTCCGTACAGTTTGCTGCTGGCAACTAATTGCCTTCTTTGCTTTTAAGCATGTTGTGTCTTTCCCGTCTTTCCCATGATGTGTGTGTTGTTTCTTAACTTCCTGGCATATTTATGCATGCTTTCCTGTTTTTATTAAATGGACAACAGCCCATACCAGGGGAATGAACTGTGGCACTCTTTGATTAAGCAAGCCTGATGGCCTGGTAACTGCACTACTAACAGACTGGCTGCTTTAGAGATTTGGTGGGTACAGGCGCCATGTGTTTAGCTATCACTTGACATCATTGACATACACTTGACGTCATTGCAGAAAGGGGTATGTGTCCTAGAGAGCAATTTGAGGAAATTTTGGGGCAAAGCTGAAGTTAGGTTCTTTTCAACACTGTTTACATAGTACTTAGGATAATTACAAACTTGAAGTTTTCAGGTACAAAAATCATTAACTCTGACATTCCAATCAACCTTGGAATTGATGCCAATCTGAACCCTTGGCTACTGAGCAGACATTTTTTTTTTTTTTTTTGATATGTAGCTGTGTGATCTTTTTCTTTGAGTAAAAGATTAAGGGCACAGTTTGGAATCATATGGAGAGTGTTAGCATAGCATTTCATTCCCAAAGTGGCCTTAATTATAATTTCAGGGGCACCATTTGGGGACAGATGGAGACTCTTCTCTAGTAGTCTCGTTTCTTTTTCCATCTCTATATTATGTGTAGTTAGACTATTTTGACTAGAAAGCGTGACACCCCAAATTCTAAGCACAATGCTCAGATAAGTCTTTTCGCTAAAACATGTCAAGCAAGCCCAACCTCCCCAGCTCCTGGGATACAGGCAGGCACCAGTGTCCTGTAATCCCAAGTACGCAGATGCCCAGGTTAGGGGTATCAGTGTCCTACCCACAATGAATGTAACAAGAATTTGGAGCTTCACAATGATCGTGCCAGAGATTCAGTTCCTATCCTTCATTCCAAAACTCCATTGTTTGTTTATTCCTGTTCCCCCAAATTTTCTCTAGTCATGGACGCTTTGGTTGTTGGAAACGAACCCCAGTGTCTTACTTTTCTGGTGCAACACAAAAGTTTACAGAGAATAAACCTTTGGGTAGGGAATAAGATTGAGTGCTTCCTCTTTCCATTGAGAAGGCATTTCATGGCTTTATGCCCTCAATTTCCGCCAGGTGTTGCCTTTGTGTTTGACTTTTCTCCTCTGAGGAAGAGTGGGAGAAAAGGTAGATAAGAGGAAAGTGTGAGAACAATCCTCCCCTAACGACTGGATCTTTCGATTGAATCCTCCAAAGGCGAGAGCACATGATTAGAGCTGTTTCCTTCTGAGTCCTCTACGATGGAAGCTGCCAGGTGGGAGGGTGATCAGCTGAGGTAGATCGTTTTGTTCTCCTCAGCCAGAGCTGAGCCTCGAGTGGTGGAGGGTCAGTTGCTCAGCAGAGCTGCAGTCTCTCTGTGGGCTTTCCTTCTTCATGCATCATTCAGTTTCCTTCTGACTACATATAGCTCTGTAGTCCATGAAGCCAGGCAGGTTCTCACTCCTCAGTTTGTAACCCTGGAGGTGGCTAGTTTAATATCTAAACCAGAAGGTATCTTCCTCCGGCGTTGGAGTGTGAGAGAGGCAGGTGGGGCACTGAGACCCATGATTGGCAGGTCTTTCTGATCCTTTCCAGTATCGAACAGCCTTCAGGGGGAGATGGACTGGGGAATGGCCCATGGGTCTGACCTTTGGAGTTCTCAGCCCTGGATGGAAGTATTCATGGCTTTCCGGCTGACCTCTGGCTACAAGCTCCCAGTTCTCTCTCTTTCCAAGGCCACTAACTAAGAAGCCCTTCATCAGAGCTTTCTTATAGCCTGAGCTCCTAAACATGTTTGTGACTAGCCCAACTCTGACCCACAGCTGTGTCATGCAGCCAGCTCCCACCAGCTGACTGTGGCACTGTGACTCTGGGCTCCCTGATTTGTAATTGTTCCTTGTTCTCTGGGTAGCTCTGTCTTAACCACTGAGTTCCTCCTCTCAGCCACAGACCCCTGAGATGTGGAGCATGCCAAATGCCCCTCCTCTCTGCTGGGCACCGTTAGCCTTTTACCAGGGTCTCCTGGCTTACCATTTGGATGAATCTTCTGCTTCCCTGACCTGGGAGCCACACTGCTGGAGCAGCGCACTATTTGTTTTTCTGGGTTACCCTTCTGTCTCCCCGGTCTGAGATTTTGATGTTCTTCCACCCCTCTTTACCCTTTAGGATAGACTTTATCTAAATAACCTCTTCATTCAGTTTCCTTCAGTCAACACATAGACTCTTCTATTTCTTGCCAAGACACTGATGGAAGAATGTTGGACTGTGTAATTGTGGTTTGTGGTTAACATGGATGCCCTTAAAACCTACTCCTGAAACCAGGAACCATCTAGCCTAGAGAGATGGCTCAGCAGTTAAGAGCTCATACTGCTCCTGCACAGGACTGGAGTTCAGTTCCTACCACTATGTTAGGTGGCTCACAACCTCCTACAACTCTAGCTACAGGGGAATCTGATACCCTCTTCTAGCCTCTGTAGGAACCTGCATTTATGTGCACTAGTGTGCCCACCCCCACCCTATGCCATACACATAATTAAAAATGTAAAAGATAGTGGAGAGATGCCTTAACATTACTGGTTGCTCTTCTAGGGGACCAGGGTTCCCAGCACCCACATGGCAGCTTACCAGCCTTTGTTACTTCACTTCTAGTAGATCTTCTGGCTTCCATCACAAGGATTTATATGACAGGAGAAGCCTCCATAAGTGGACACCTTACTGGGAAATTCAGGTCTGTATTCAACTTTCTGTAAGCATCATGAAGCATTCCTCCCTTTATTCCTGTACAAATCAGCATCTAAGCATATTAATGAGTGCATATATATTTATTTTTATATTCGAATCTTCTTTAATTAATGAAAACTGTATAAAAGACAAGCACTGGCTGTTTTCTTTTTCACTGTTGACTATATCATGTGACTTAGATAAACTCCACAACTGAGCACTTTGGAGGAGAGACGTTGTCAGAAAATGGCTTTGTTCAAAGGTTCCCTAAGATTTTCATACCAAGGATTTTCCCTATCTTTTCTCCATCGCTTTTAATTTAAAAATAATTCTATATTTTCACTGTTGAGTGTACAGAAAAAATAAAAGTCAATGGCAAAAGGCATGAGTCTTCAGTATTGACCTAGCCTTACTTGGAAGTACCTGGTGTGTTGGTGAGGGTGTGGCAAACAGGAAGGCAGAGTAGCCTCCTTGCGTGTGAGGAGTAATAACTTATGAGAAACCCCTGTGAAGCATCGTTCTTCTTTCTGTGACTCCTCAGAGGAGCTCACCATTCTGTTTTCTGTGCTGCTGTCTGTGTATCCCTATGTGCACAGTGCATGGACTGCTACGGCTGTGCTCAGCGCTTGCCTTAACTGATCTGAAGTCACCGTTCTTCACACAAGCATTTGTTTCCCTGTGAGGGTGGACAAGTTATCAATGAGGACGTGATCACAACATGTTTATAAAAAATTATGTAGACTATAAATCACTATTGTCTGTCATTCTTTTAGAATTAATATGTGTAATACTGAGATATCTTGCCGACATATTTCTATCGTCTAGGATGCCAAAAATAAATGTGTGTGAAATTTGGATTCCAATTACTACTTCTTTTCAAGGCTTGTTTTTAAGTGTGCATGTGTGTGTGTGTGTGTGTGTGTGTATGTACATGCAGGCATCTGTGGAGGCCATTGCATCCCCTGGAGCTGGAGTTATAGGTGATTGTGAGGTGAGCCACCTGACATGTGCACTGGGCACCAAACTCTAGTCCTTTGGAAGAGAAGTATACAGTCTTAACCACTGAGCATCTCCATCCCCAACATCTTTTAAATTACCATCCACCTTAAACCTATAATTTGATGAATTTTTACAAATATAGACACACATGTAACTACTTATAAGTTAAGATAACTCTCTCAGAGCATCGCAGAGGTGCTTTCATGTCCCTCTCTCTGTAACAACACACTCTATAAAGGTTCCTACTGTGCTGCATCCTCTCACCCCTGACTCATGGGCTGCCTGTATAACTCATTAAAATGGGATAACTCAGTTGTGACTCACTTGCATTGTGCCTCTTTGTCTTACTATATCACAGACTTGGAGGCTTGCACAAGGCAGAACAATAGTGTATTGTTTCTCAGTGTTTTACAGCATTCACTCTGTGTGTGTGTGGTGTTTGGGACATCTCCTGATTCTAGCTATTACAGATAAAGTTGCTTTGAGCATCCTTGGATAACACGTCTTTCATTGCATGTTATCTTGATGCTGAACTGTTTTGGTCATGGTCTCTGCATCTTTTAGCTTTGACAGATGCTCCACGTTTCACAGAGATGCTAGAACCACTTAGGCTGGTACCAGTGGTACGTAAGCCCTGGCTCCTCTACACACTTTGGAACACTTGGCATTATGAGGCTTTTTATTTCTCAAGGGTTTTAAATTTTGGGGTTTTATTGATTAATTTTTGTGGCTATGTAATAACATCTCATTGTGGTTTTGATGAATATTTCCTGTTATTGAACATATGATTATTCGCTATCTTGGCCTATTATGAAATAATTCCTTAAGTATTTTGACTATTAGAAACTCTGTTATGTGCCCTGACATTATTGATTTCTGGGAGTTCAGGTGTTTTAATAAAATATGAATTTTTTGAATATGTATAATTTAAATTATTTCATTGCTCTTTTACTATCTTGTGTGTGTACGCTTGTGTGCATGTGTGTGGATTCTTACTTGTTTGAGTGTATAGCTTGCACATAAACATGTATGTGAGTGTACACACAGATGCCAGAGGTTGATGTTGGGTGTGTCTATCTCCCCACCTTATTTATTTATTTGAGATAGGATCTTTCACTCATACTGGAGCTCACCCATTTGCCCACGCTGGCTAGCCAATGCTCTGGGGAGTCCACACATGTCTCCCTCTGTCAAGCCCTAGGGTTACAGGTACACTCATGTCTTTTTATAAGAGTGCTAAGCAGCTAAACTCAGGTCCTTAGGCTTTGTACCAAGCGCCTTACTGACTGAGCCATCTTCCTGGTCCACCCTTTTTACTAACGTAAAGGCATCTTTATGTGTTCTATTTTGATTTTAATTTTATTTTATGGGTATGGATATTTTGCCTGCATATATGTCTGTGTAGCACTTGTGTGTCTCCTGCCTCAGTCAGTGTCAGATACCCTGGAGCTGGAGTTATAGACAGTTATGAACCACTGTATGGCTGTTGGGAATTGAACCTGGGTCCTCTGAAAGAGCAGCTAGTACACATAACTGCTGAGCCAATTCTCTGGTCTAAGGCACCTTTTTGATGAGCCTAAAGTTTTAATGTTACTGAAGTTAATTGTGTGTTTTATTTAGAGATATTTTCTCACCCTAAATGTACATAATGTCAGTACTTTTTGTTATTTTATTTATCTGTTTATCTTTACCTGCCACATTTGAACCCAGAAGATTCAACAGAAATTGAATTTTCTGTATTTCGGAACTTACAGCTCACTGCTCCTATATTAATAGTCAATTATTTCAGCACCAATCCGTTCTCTACTGTACTGTGAGAACTAGGTTTTAATCATGTGACCTTTTATGTATGCATCCATCCTTGAAATTTTGTTTTATTCCATTGCTTGGTTGCCTACCCTACCATCAGTACACTTGCTTTACCTAATAAGGATTTGTAAATAGTATAACTTCTTAGTTTCTTGTACTGTACTCTCTCTTCAGTTTACAGTTGCTGGGTCAGTACACTGCATTTCCATAGAAAATGTAGAATCATCTTACAGATTCCACAAAACAAGGGCCCCTAGCCAGGTTTGTCTGTTCCCCACCCCTGACTGCCTTTTCATGTGTTTGTTTCCCTCACCTGACTCCTGTAATCTTTCTTGAGGGACCCCCAGAAAGCCAGAACATCTGAGCAAGTGGAAATGTCTCAGAGCTTTGGTCCTCCTGGGGCCAAGCTCAACAGTGACTAGCTGGTATGGCTGCAAAATTTCTCTTTGGTGGATTTGTTGTTGTTTAATTGATTGACTTACTGATTGATTAATTGATTTTGAGTCAAGGGTCTCACCATATCATCCTAACTATCCTGGAACTCTCTGCGAAGATAGAGCTGTCTTTGAACTCAGAGAGATCCACCTGCCTCTGCCTTCTGGAGTCGGGTGTACCACCCCTCTGGGCTCCAACCTTGAGAGCTGGGGTCGCAGGTGTGCGCCACCCCACTGGGCTCCGATCCTGAGAGCTGGGGTCGCAGGTGTGCACCACCCCGCTGGGCTCCGATCCTGAGAGCTGGGGTCGCAGGTGTGCACCACCCCGCTGGGCTCCACCTCATCTACCCAGAAGTATGCTCACTCAGAAGCTATGCCTTCCTTGAAGGGCCATGTTGAAATTAGATCTTTATTGGGTTCTATCCACTTTTACATTATGCTTCTCTGCTTCCAGATTGTTCGTTTATTTCTGAGACTATAGCCTTAATAAAGTACTCACATACAATATTTGTTTTATGGTTTTCCAAACTAAGATAGCTCAAGAAAGAAATGACTGGGCATGTGATTGATGCTGCACTGGATATGGAGACCGGCTGGCAAAGAACTGGCAAAGTCACAGTATTAAGTTCTCTGATTTGTGGGTGTTGTCTGTATTTGAAATTATGCCAGACTTTAATTAATTTCTTTCAGTAATATTTTAGGGTTTTCTGATGACAAATGAGTCTTGTAATTCTTTTATTCAAGTAGTTCATATGTATTTGATTTTTCTTAAATAATAGTTATAAAATAATTTTATTGTATATTGATATTGTGATCTATTTATCCTAACAATTTTCCATATGCTTGATTGGATTGTCTATGTACTTATTATGTTGTATAAAAGTCTATTTATCTCTTTGCCATTTTATGCTTTTTCTTCTCTTAAAGTTTTGCATTATTGAGAACCTTCTAACATAATGCTAAATAGAGGAGACAGTGCAAACAGCAAACTAAGCTTCAGTCCCTTGAGCACCATGGCCGTATGATTCCTGCAGTTCTGGGCCCTTGAACACTGTGGCCGTATGATTCCTGCAGTTCAGCTCTTTAGCAGGGGCATATTATAGCATAAGAAATAGCCTTGGTTGTACTGAACATAAACTTTATATATTGGTTAATTTTTTTATGAACCCATGGGAAGTATATTATATATTTATTGTCACCTATGGAACCTATGAATTTTCTACTTAGTGTATATACCAATTAGAATAAATATAGTATACCATTACATATGAATTATATATATTTGTGTATATGAAATATAATAAAATTTATGCATTTCTGATTTAATATATATGTGTGTATGTTTGCATGTATGTGATTATATACCAATCAGAAAGTAGATGTGAAATGTTTTTATAATTTAATTTTGACAATGTTGCATTCAGTGTTTAGTATTCTTTTTTAAAAAAATGGATTATGATGTCTATATGTGCACATAATGTGTTTGTGTAGATGCACATGTAGAAGTCAGAGGAGTAAATTCTCTCCTTCCACGATTATGTGAATGCCAGGAATTGAATTCAAACTCAAATTATTAGGCTTAGAAGGCAGGCACCTTTAATCTCTGAGCCATCTTGCTGTCCCTGGTGTTCAGTGTTCTTGCTTGGAGAATCTACAATGTATTCAAGTAAGAAAACTACATAAATATAATAGAAGGAAGTATAAGGAATTATTATGTGGATGGAGAGATGGCTCAGCATTAAGAACACTTGCTAAGCAAAACTGAGAACCAGATTTGTATGTCAGAACCTCAGTAAAAGCCATGCACATTCCCACAGATGCTGTAATTCCAACTCTGAGGAGGATCCACACATTACAAACTCTGTGCGTTGCTGCCTGCCAGCATAGCTGAGGAATAACTCCTACAAAAATATGTGAGTTCCAGGCTCAGCAAGAGACCCTGTCTCAAAGAAGCAAGGCATAGAGTGATACAGGAGGACACCAGACTCCCTCCTCTGGCTTCTGTGTGTACTGCACACACACACACACACACACACACACACACACACACACACACACACCACACACACACACACACACACACACACACACACACTGCTTGCTGGGAGCCAACTAATCCAAGGCTTTCCCAGAGGCCCTGATAGAAGGACAATGGTAATGCCAGTTCTGTGTCCTTGCTCAGAAGAGACTTGGCAAGGTTGGGACTGGGGCTGGGGTCAGGGCCTTGAAGAAGATCAATTTTCCATTCCTGTGAACCTAGCTGTTCCCCCTGGGGATGTGGCTATCAGTCCTAAGGCAGCTGTGGCTGAGGTATCTTGTGGGGTTTTTTCTTTTTTGAATTGCTGATTTGTTTTTCTGCTGATCATTGCCCATTTCCTCCCTGCAAATAGTATATGAGATGGTGTGCTCCTTACACACTGGCTAGTGTAAGCCATCAGCTTCTGCAAGACCCCCTCGTTCCATCTTTCTTTTGTCCTCTTTATTTCTCATTCCCTGTCCTCCCCTGAACTCCTTGCCGCTGGGACCTCCAGTCATCGATGAGTTTGAGGATGTTCAAGGCTGTTTGTGATCTGATCCTTTTCAGATCGTCATTTCCAAGTTAGGACTCAGCATTCCTTACTCAAAGCCCACCACTTCCTTACTCCTGTGGGTTCCTATCAGTTTCTCTACTCTGATGAATTTGGCTAAAGGGCTTGCAAGTTCACTCTTATTTATTACATTTTTTTTTTCATTTTCAGCTCAATGACTCAGGAGCTATTAGGACAGAGAAATATATGTCTTATCTATTTACTATGTTCTAATGAAGTTCTAATCTTATGGTAACATACACGTACCACGTATAGACTCCTACCTAGGATAAGAGATCACTGCTGTGTTAATCAATGAGACACAAAGCTCCCATTTACTCATTCACTGATTTAGATGAGTAATAAAAACATTTATTTGAGGACATACTATCTACCAGAACTTGCACTAGTCATGTTCCATCTTACACTTTTTAAATTATTTTTGTGTCTCTGTGTGTTGTGTGTGTGTGTGTGTGTGTGTGTAGTTAAGAAGACACCAAAAATTTGAGAGCCAGGTGGGGCATAAGCACAATTGGCAGGGGAGAAGAAGAAATAAAAAGGATGTAAATACAATGTATAAAATTCATGTATAAAAGTCTCAAAAAAAGCAAATAAATTAGCAGCAACAACAAAATCCATGAAATGAAAGAGATGCTTCACAAAATCTAGCTGGGATGAAGAGAAGGAGCACTGTGGGGAGGAGCTGGGTGGGAGTGTGGCCCCCTGGCTGGGAAGATCTGAAGGGTTGGCATGTTTCTCTGGAGAGGAAGGAGCATTGTTCTAAAGGATCCTGTTCAACGCTCCTAATTTTGGGTAAACACCAGAATAAACTCCCAACATGAGCCATCCAACAACAGCATGGGCAGCTCCAGAGCTCTGATCACTTGCCTCTTCTACTTCAGCACAGCCAGAACTAAGGCCCAGGCTGCTTCTCAGGAGCTCACATAGTCCAGCACTGGAAATGGCACACTGTGTTGCAACTAGGTGTTTTTGTTTGTGTGCTTGAGAAGGAAGTTCAAGGTGGCTGAAGTATGGAAGTGGGAGCATCCGACTGCTTCTCTCATGAGTCTTTGGAGGAACCTGGATGACAGAAGGGTCTTAGAGAGAAAGTAGGAGAATCCTGTGAGGAGGAGGAGAGAGAAAGGGCCTCCTAGGCATGGGAAGAAGGCCAAAGCTCGAGAGTGTTGGGCAGATTGTTAGTGGCACAGATGGGCTAATGAGTGAGGAATGCTTCAGTCATAACGCAGAAATAGTAATCTGAAAAGAGTCAGATCACAAACAGCCTTGAGCATCTCAAGCTCAGCTATATTCTGAGGTCCACAGAGTAAAGCCCTGTGCTGAGGCCTGCCCAGAGTCCCCAGTCCCTCTCCTTCCTGCCCCACAGTGTCTCTTTGCAGGTCCATCCTCAGTCCCAGGGAGGAGCATGTGTTAATTAACAATGAAATGCTTTCTGCTCTTTAAGCCTGAGCAGGCTTCCTAGGATAAATTTGTACAGAGGACGTCTGCCTGCTCCCATGGTTCCTGAGGTATCAAGATTCTTGGTCCCCGTGAAGCTTCTCCACCTCTTGGGTGGGCCTGCCTCAGCACTGCTCAGATCATATCCCAGTGGCCTGCTCCTCTAGTGTGCAATCTATCTATTCCTAGAATCTGTTAGAGATGCAGGGGGTTGCATGTGCCAGGAAGAGAAGTGCAGGGCCAGGATGATTTACATGTAGCTCTTTAGCATCCAGTGGTGTTTGTGGAAGATTTTTTGTAAAAGACTAAGGAGTTCCCCTACCTACAATCAATTGATCAATTAATTAATTAAAAATTAATTTACAGGGCATCCTTAATTTTATTCTTGTGTAGGTCTTTGAAAACATGTTAAATGGTTTGTTATTTAGCTGAAGTACCAATTAAAGCATATAAATTCAGTGTACCGTCACCGCTTGCTACCTTTCCTAGCAGTTTTATTTCTCCTAAGAAAATAACTTCATGTTTAATATTTTTGAATGGTTTTTAGTAAGCAGTTCACTTTAATTATCAAATTGACCCTCTAAGGAATATGTCCTAATTACATTTATTCTGCTTTAATAAAAACACTCCAGCTAAAAGCAACTTAAGGAGAATAGGGTTTGTTTCGTCTCACAGGTTACAGTTCATCATTGAAGAAAGTTAGGACCAAAACTGAAGCAAGAACTTTAAGCAGAAACCATGGACAAACACGGTTTTATAGCTTCCTATAAAATCATGCTTAGCTAGCTTCTTTCTTATACAGCTCAAGACCACCTGCCCAGGGAATGGTGCCCCCCACAGTGGGCTCCATTCATCAATTATAATCAACTCTATCACTCACAGACACACCCACAGGCCAATCTGATCTAGGCATTTTCCTTCTTAGATGACCGTAGATTGGGTGAAATTGATACTTAAACCGAAGTATCAATATAATATATATTATTTATGCATAGCATATCATACGATTGCTTCTATTTACAGAAGGAGAACTTGAAGAACATTTGATCAATGAGAGAACTCTCCATTGTGCCCCCTGTTGGGGGACTTGTCTAGACATGTTTTGAATCCATGCATCCAGGCTTCAGGGAGTCCGTGGAGAGGTCAAGAGACTCTTAGAGATTAAGTGAGCACCAACTTTTGTTTTAGATGACACTCATGTGCTATCCTCCAGCAAGATTTTTTCACTCACTGGAACTGAAGATACCATTCCTTGTCTAAGTTCTTACAATCGTGCATCCCTTAGCTCTGCCGGTGTAGAGCAGTTGCCTGTTTTGCGCCTGTTTGCACACTGAAGGACAAGAAAAGGTCTTAAAAGAAAGGTGTATATCTCCTCCTTTGGCAGCCGTTGTGTGAGATACTGGGCATGCTCCACATGATTCACAGTTGGGCAATGTTGAATGGCTGAAACATTTGGGTATAGGGCATGTACATGAGTATTAGAAAAGGGAAGGTCAGTTAATTGCCCTTAGAGATCTTGTTTAAATATTAAAATTTATTAGAAATTTATGATGTCCTGGTCATTGCTTTAGGCACAGGGTAAGAGTAATGTCACTGCATCCTTGGGACATATAGTCTAGTTGTTGATTAGTGTGCTTTAGCAAACAAACAGGGAATTAGTTCACGAATAAGAAGACAGAGGAATAGTAGGCACAATCTGAAGAAGTGTTCAGTGAGTCTTAGGAAGATAAGCAGGTAGCAAGTAGACAGGAGAAGGCAGCAGGAGGAAGCTGTTGTAGTGAATATAGAGAAAAAGAAATCTGTTGAGGGTCTGACCTATCATTAGCCTGAGCACAGCAGTGAAAGAAGTAGATTAAGGCAGTTGGAGCTCATGGGTTTCACACAACAGGGAAGAGATGTGAACTTATTCCTAGGGTGAGTTTTTTTTTTTTTTTTTTTTTTTAACCACAGTAGGAACATATTTGATTTGTAGCATGGAGATATTCTTTCTGTCTATTTTGTGTAGAGTGCAATATTTGGGCTCTCAAGATTTGTTTCCCTGTTCCCAGTATACATAAATGTTTAGATAAAAGTCACAAAATTATTAATGATAAAAATATTCTATAGCGATTTCATTTTTTTTGTTTGTTTTTTACATTCTTGACCACATGCATATGCCAAGCCTTGAGTCAGGTTTTCTCTCTATTATTCCTATAGGGGTATAATGAGAAGTGAATACTAATCACTTCCTAATTAGGAAATGGTAATAATGAGATCTGGATGGATGGGGTGATTTTTCTACATGGAAGGATGAGTGGAGTCATAGCTTGCACATCAGGCAGTCTGCCCCATTTACTTGGGTTCCTCATGTTTTGACTCTTTACTTTCTATGGTCTAAAAATCAGCATCTAGGGCTTTGCTAAGCCACATGGATGTATCTATGTAGAGGCCATGTGAATAAGCTATGGGTATAAATCTCTGTGAATATTCTAATATTATATGTATGGGTACCGGGTGTAGAGATGAGTTGCATGGATCTCTGAAGCAGGGTGGGAACCTGGCTTTGTTTTACTAGAGGCTTCTACCCTGATACCCACACTATCCAGTAGAGCATTCTACAGTGAGGGGAATGGGTCCTGTCTGTGCTTTGCAATCCAGTAGACATTAGCCACCTGTGAGTTCAAATGTACTTGATAGTGGTTAATGAAAAGGAGAAACTTTTAGTTTTATATAATTTTAATTAATTAAAGTTTAATTGGTCCTTAATAGCCAGTGGATGTCCTAGAGAAAAGTTTAATTTCTATCCTGAGAATTAATCAGGACAGAGGCTCAGTCATATACTTTCCATCATCTTCTCTCCATCTAAGTCCTCCTCTGTTTATTTCTTGTGCTGGTTGCTGAGGTCTAGCCCTCCTAAAGCAGAGAATGGAATGGGGTGGTGATGCAAAGATGACAGGACCCTGTGTGGTGCCTGCGCTGGCATCTGTTCAGTGTAGGGAGATTAGACATGTACGTAAATAGCTAAGGTACAAAGTTGAGACTTAATGTTCTAAGTACCATCCGAGAGCAGCAGATAAGGGGTCAAGGGATAGTAAGATTTGCCCTATCTTCTTGCAGGGCTGTTGGGGAGCCTGAAATAATTGATGTGAGTGTGTGCTCCTAGTAACATGCTTTGCAGCTTTTCAAGCATTCTGTAGACATGAGCCATCAAAGACACCCTTGTCTTACTCAAGGGGCTTAATAGAATTCTGAGGGCTCACCTCTTTGGCCTTTGATCTTCACAAGCCCATCTTGCAGCATGCAGAAGCCTATATAACCTTTCTGCAATACAGAAAGGCATATTCAGAAAGAGTCATCATCTGTCTAAGAGCCAACTGTTGGGATGGACCCTGGTGTGTGCCCACAGGTTTCCTGTTGGCAGAGGAAATGATCTCTGCATCACTCAGAAGACTCAAGAAGTTGGGAATCGGCATGGCTTATGAGCACCTCTATCCACTCACCATCGACTCCCCACCCCTACAGATGGATAAGGAAGGACCATAGATTCCAAGAGCCAGTCACCTCTCACTTCTGGTGGATTAGCTTTCCATGTCTTCACTATCATCCAAATGGTGTCTCCACCAATCTAGGCCTTTCTCCAGGCTTTGCCTTGAACATTAAATACTGAGCCACATGTGCACAAGAAAGTGAATAACTTTGTTGAAATCATAAGGGGATGCATGGCTGTTGTAAGGTTTCCTGGAATGGGGTCTGTGTGGTGCACCTTTGTGTCTACCACAAGAGGGAAGACTTCTCAATTCTTTTGTGCTCTAGTTTTCTTTCCTTCCTGTAAATTCTCAACAGTACTTGTCTGGACTTACAATATAGTACCCTCCATTAAATTCAATGGATTGCCACGTCTTGCAGCCCAGTATGCTAGCCCAAGGCTGCAGGTCCCATGACCTGTAAAGCAAGAGTTTGGATGGGCTTTCCCATTTTGAAATCTGATGATTCTTATCACCCTTCCCACAGCCAGCAATGCAGAAAATGGAACACAGCTCAGCTGTTGCTGTGAGCCTCTTATCAGATACAGACACAGACAGGCACGGTCTGGCTTCACTGTGTATGTGATTTATTCACCTAGAACACAAGAAAGTACCAGGTGACATCTGAGCCGTGGCGGCAGCCAGCTGGCTCCTAGTATGCATCAGAAACAAACATTGTTCATAATGAACACTGAGCTCAAATAATTCTTGGTTCAGACTCTGGGAGCACCCAGAACACTGGGAAAATTCTGAAAAACATGGTTCTGATCTGGAATCCCCAATTACTCTTATTGGCTGGCAGAAGGATGCTCACTGCAGCACTGATGATTCTACCTGGGGCATGTATCTTAGGAGGTCCCTGACACTGGATTATTGGGTATCATACAGTGTTGGGGTCTCAACTTAAATTCTCTGTTTATCATGTACTAATAACAACCTTAGTCTCTTCACTTAGGTTTTTCTATCTTCAGAGTACAAATAAGGGGTAGAAGGATAGCTTAGTGGATAGAAGCACTTGCTCTACAAGTGTGGAAACCTGAGTTTGAATCCTCAGTACCAATGTAAAAATCTGGGCATGGCTGCACACACATGTAACAAACACTATACTAGGGGATGTCACAAGTAGGGTCTCGGAAAACTCTGGCCAGTCAGTCTCACTAAGATAGCTAGACTCTAGTTTAGTGAGACAGTGTTTCAAGGCAGTAGGGCATGGAGTGATGGGAGAAGATACCCAATACCCTCCTCTAGCCTCCACATGCACTGGCATCCACAAGCATGGACCACACACATGTACAACACACTCCACCACACACAGGTAAAAAGGACATCTAACACTTATTTCTTAGATCCACTTCGAACAGTGAGAAATAATGCAAAATACAGCATTCATTTTGATGCCAAACACATACTTGAACAGTTATTATTAGTCTCGAAGAGGAACATGATCTTCGAATTATTAAGGCTCTGTCTGTTCCAGGCATTGTGACAAGCGCCAGGAAAACAAATATATATCAAAATATGCTCTTGACCTCAAAGAATTTCAGCCTAATAAGAAAGACAAATTATTGTTCTAGTCCAACCCTTGTCACATCCTTGCTAAGTGACCTTGGCTAAATCATTCTAAGCTGTGGGTCTCCATTTCCTATAAAACAGAGAATTCATCTAACTCATAGCATTGGGGTGCCCAGTGGTTTCGTTAATAAGCTGACAGGCACAAGGCTAACCTGGCACCTTTTTGCCTTTGAAATCTTGTCAGTTTCTTTGCAGATCAGAATGCCCAAGACCCCAAGCAGCTCAGCTCAGCTTCATTTGTCATTTGATCGTGTTTCTTATTCCATGGCACACATTAAGACAGAAACATGACTTTATGAAGGACCAGAAGTCAGGAAACCTTACGTTTAAGCACTGTGTTTTCCCACTTTGAGTTCAGAAAAGTTAAAGTCCTGGGAAATCAGAGTTTGGGGGGCAAAAAAAAATGCAACTTGGAGTGAGCAGGTTTTAGTCCTCATTTGACTCTTAGTATGTGAACTCTGATGGAGGAGCCTCAGCTTGGGGCCTCAGGGTTTTCATTGGTGCCCTAGGCTAGTTCTCCCTCACAGCAGCGGGACAGTGTTCGTCAAGAGAGCTTGTAAGATATTTTAAACAGACTGGCATGCAGTAGCTGGCTAATAGATTGCCATTGTTATTGACCAACCTAGAATAATTCAAGACCCCCAGCCTATGAGACAGAAATAGAAACTGAGACATGGGCCAGTGCTCAGATGTTAAATGGAGCTAAACTGATTGTGACACATCTGTATGGGATCTCCACAGGTGACATACACAAAGTACCAATGTCTGTCTGTCTTCACTGCTATTGGATACTCCTGGTCTCATACCATGCTTGGAGACCATTTCTTTAGTTTTGCCTTTTTTTCATTTTATTTTGTTCTCCTATGTATTTTTTCTCTTACTTCTTGAGGGGGAAGCCTATTTTTTTTCTGCCTGAGAAATGTGGGCAAGATATTACTGTGGTCACTCACAAGGCACTCAAGCTGTAACCTTGCTGACAGATGATTTTGATTTAGGTCTGGGTATCTCAGGCTCTCACCACCTTTGATGTCATCAGGCAAGGCCACTCATGGCTGTGTGATAGCTCTCGGTGATTGGTGTTGAAGGGACAAGTGAGCTCTTCACACTTACACACTTGCGTTAGCTCCTCATGACTCATGTCTTCTGCTCACAATCATCAGACACCACAGAGAAATGGAGGGCTATGGGATAGAGGTTCCAGATCAGGCCATCACTCATCTCCCAAAGGGGCTATAGGGACACAGTGACTCACTGTCCCAAACTCAGAGAGAGGGAACATGATGGTCAGCTTGCATATGAATGATCTTGAAGGCTGTGGAGCCTGATGACAAGCCACATTTCTAGGCTTTCAAAAGATTCATAAAAGCCTCTAATTCTAGATGGGTCTTTCTTCTGGGATCAATCTTCTCAGATAGATCTCAATGTGTTATGAGAACCAGAATCAAGCCCATAATAACTCATCATGCAGTGAATTCACAAGCTGCTGGTCCTCAGAGACCCTCTGGCAGAGCCTCTAGTTGCAGAGTGATTTCTCAGCCAGACTCTGAATTTAATCAGTCCCCACTGCTGAAAAGGTGCTAACATGTTCCAGCACCACTCTTGTTTTCCACCGCTTTCCCTATGTTCACAGTTAACTCCTCCATTCCTGCGTGAGGTGGAAGCTCTTCCCTCCACTTCACATGGGATCTTAAAAAGACACATATATCCATGTAAGGGGTGTCCCAAGACCTTGCCATGTCAGAGCCAGAAAGTGGAGCCTGTTATACCCGATTCCACAGTCTCCTCTTCACTATACCACACCTGGGTAGAGGGTGCTGGTCCTCCTTGTTCCCCATCATTTCTGTACTCCTGTGGATTTTATTTGGTTAGGTTGTTTCCCACCAATACTGAACTGTAGTAACATAACTTAGTTTCTTGGAACCCATGGATACCAAAGTACAACTTACTGGAAAGGAAGGGCAGCGGGGTGAGTGTGACACTGGGAAGGACTCAGTTTAATATCTAACACGAGGCTGTGGGTGAGTTCTCTTGGTCATACTGTTAAAATGCTTTGGAGCAACAGTTCTCAATTCAGGCTGTAAATCAGAATCCCCTGGGGGAATTCCCGAGACTCAGGAAGGGGAGCATTGTTCCAGAGACTTGGGCTTCTATGGGGAGGAGCCCAGGTAGAGGGCTTTTAAAAAGATTTGTAGTGACTCAGAGAGTCTGGTAGAACTGAGGTTGACTAATGTAGAGTTCCCAAGTAGACCTTATTGGTAAGGTCTCAGCCTCTCAAGCCAGAAGTTTAAGGTGGACTTTATTCTCTAGCGCTTTCCCTGGCGTTTCTGTTACAGATCTTTCTGTCTCTACAATTTTCTCTTTATCTTCCTGTGATTTCCTCTAATTCAAGACCACAACCCTTATGCAGGATTTAGTGGCCATTGTGTAGGCATCGGTGGCCATATAACTCAGAGAAAGTTACTGCCATCTCCAGTTTAGGAGAGGCTTGACCAAACTGCTTTGGTATGGTATAATTGCAGCAGATACCATTAATCTGGGATTAAGCTTGTGACCCAAGTGGCTTAATTAGACTTAGGAGAGACATATTTTCTTTCTTTTCTGATGGATATGAGCAAGGAAAAATATAGCCCAAATTGCCTCTGGCAGTCATGTGAATATGAAGGGGATATGGCTTTACGGTAACATGAATAGGCACATATGCACATACACCTTATATTTAAAACTAGCTATACAGTACCTGGCACATGATAGACGAATAATAAACATATAATGAATGAGAATTGAATGAATGCCTCATTACTTGAATTGATTTCATTTGGTTGATCTAGAACAGCTATTTCTGAAAAAGCTTGGTTTAGGGTTTGTGGACAACATGGTCATTGCTACAACTATTCAGTTTTGTGGTAATAGAGAAAAACTAACCATGAACAATATGTAAGCAAATGATAAGGGCTGTGTTTCAATAAAACTTTACTTATAAAAATAGACAAAGGGCCTGATTTGTCCCTTGGGTGGTTCTGTGCTGACCTGTGGTATAAATGGAAAGTAAGTTGTTAGAAACATTGTACTATATTAGGATTGTCAATTTCTGGTCCACCTGTAAGCTCCATGGCTCTCTGAACAGACATAATCAATCAATAATAACCCTTTTCATGGTGAGATGCATTTGGTCCCCTACACTTCAACCTATCACCCTCAACTGATCAGTCAAGTATTGGTGTGCCTCTTTGCCACCCGTACCAAAACACTCCTCTTAGTTGTTTACAAAGCCTGTGTTGGGAGCTTACAGGCTTTGGAGGTTCTGTTGTGTGCTATGTGACATTATCTTACCCACTTTCTGTCTAATATTGGGATAACTCTGATGTTGGGAATTTTGATGCCAGAAACATGAGAAATTACCTCTGTAAAGATTCCATCAAAAGAGCCTGCCTGCTTTGCCTCTCTCTGTGTGTTTGTGATGTGGTCAGTTAAGCAAGGGATAATAATTTAAGCCAGTTGTGATAACAGAGTTAGAACTGGGCTTCTGTTTGTCCCCTACCACCATGTGAGTTATTGAGAGCAGCCCATGACTCTTGTTGTGGAGAACAATGACATCCATTCAACCTTTCCTCCTGTTGTGTCACTTGTCAAACTGTCCACATATGCCCCCTTTCACCTTCCACTTCAATGGTATTTTCCTTTTGAGGTTCCTGACATGCTTAATTCCTTGGCTAAGCTCTCTCCCCGTCGAAATGTCTCCACCCTTGTCTAGAATTTACTTTCTACACACATAAAACCGAACCTGGACATTTTCTTTTAGGTGAACCCTTGAGCAGTTGCCTTCAGAGCAGTCGTCTGTCACCCTGACAATAGTGCTCCAAGAGTAAATTCTATGTCATTTGTTTAGCACTATCCATTACAGATCAGATTTTACTGAAGGCAGCAGAAAAATGCCTCTTCTCTGGCCTTGTGTCTGTCCTATCAATCAAAGGGAGGGGGAAAAGAATAATGGTGAGACATTGGCTGCGTGCTAGTCTTGGGTGGGGTATGTTCACACTCAGTTCACCTTCAAAGTGAGAGTGATCAATCTTGTTCTGTTGGTGACAAAATGACTAAATGAAAAGAGAGAGGAGGCTGGACTAGATTTCATGAATTCTAGTTTTATCAGCCAGGGCCCTCCTGGCTACATATGTGCATATGAATATGTGAACTTATAGAAAAATGTATACATATTTTATATCTTGTTATCTAGTATCTATCTATCATCTATATACCTACCAATCATTATCTATATCTATATTTATCATCTATCTACTCATCTTTTCTCAATTTACTCTATCTACCTTTCTACTTACCTATCTATCTATCAAGCATCTATTTATTATCTTCAATCCATAGTTTATCTAGCTATCTTCTATCTCTGTCTATTGTCTACCCACATCTGTTATGGGTCTGTCTGCCTATAAGAAAGCTTTACAGAACTGGCTCATGTCATGACAGAGGCTAGCAAGTCTGTCAGGTGGCTGAAAAATTGGGTAAGAATTAAAGAGTAGACATGGATCTCAAATCTGATAGGCAAGACAGCAGGTCAGAAACCTAGGCAAAGTTCCCATGTTAAAGTAACATGGCAGAATTCTCACTCTGGGGTACCATCAAATCTGTGTTAAGGTTATCAGCTGACTGAATGAGGCCTGTAGAGGGAATATGCCTTACTATTGTTACCTGAGAAAACATTTAATAAATATTTATTACACCTCTAAGACATCTTCATAGTACACATTCATACTAGTGTTTGACCAGGAAACTGGGCATCCTGCCCTAACCAAGTTCTCACACAAAATTAGCTGTCTCAACAGGCTTGGATTTTTGCATGTTGTATTTCTTTTTGTTCTTCTGTTTCTTTCTTTGTTAGACTTGGGAAAGCTTTGAAAGACAGCTGTATTAAATCCTGACACAGCTAATTGGTGTCAGCTCTTAGGCTAGCTCGGGATTTGGAACTGAGAGGCAACTTCCATTTAATGAACACGGAGATGTGATCCCACCACAGAAGACACTTAGCTTGACTGGGGATTTTGAAGTGACTCTGTTGGAACTTGAATGCTTTCAGAAAACATTCTGGGTGCCCAGCGTGCAATCTCTGTTTCTACACTTTCTGGTGACAGCTTCCTGCGCTGTCTTGCTTTGTGATGGGCAGTGCACTTTCTTACTTCTGTTTTCTGGCTGGGTCTTACTCTGACCCTTTTCCTCCTCAGCCAGTACTCACAGGAGTACATTCCAGATGATCCCTTCCTTCACATCCCTATTTTCTCTGGACCATTGCTAAGTCTGCAGCAGGAGCCTGCTCTGTACATAGTGAGCCTGTTGCCCAGTTATCTCTAAGCTTATGCAGTCTGAGCTGACATCTCATTTCCTTGTGCCCAGTGTTCTGGATACTACATGCTACACCTTTAATAAATATTTATTCAACATCAAGTAAAGAGAAGAATGCAACTCTTGATACTCTTTGTCAACCTTCCAGGACAAATGAAGTTGTTTTCCTTTTTTTTCAGCCAAGTAAGTGACTCTCTGCGCAGGAGTTCCTCCAAGTGCATGTCATTGTATCATGAATGTTCTCATGAGGAACAATTAAGAGCCAAGAGGTGACTCTCATCAGTGGAATTTGTGTCAAGCACACAATTTCCCTTCTTCACAAGAGCAGAACCTAGTGAGCTATCCAAGGCCCAGAACATGAAGAATGGTTTGCCATGCAGCCATTGCCTCATGGACTGACCCTGAGCCTGCTCTAGGAAGGGTGACAGCAAGATGACAGGTATGAACATTAACAACTTCAAGGTGGTCTCGGTCTCTTTTACCGTCCCCAGGAGCCCATTGCAGAGTTTGTGCGGATGTGATGCAGTGTGTTAAGGAGACAGTGATGTATATGTGTTTAGTCTGAACTGTCCAGCATGGCGGCAGCTGTGGGGGCAGCCGCCTGGAAGATGGAGGAAGAGGTGTATGTGACTCATCGTGCGCGGCAGGCCACCTCATCTTTCCTCAGCTGCCAGGACCACAGCTCTGATCACCATATAATGGAATTTCTAATTTTCTCTTTTCGAAAATAAATGAGATACGTCCTCTGCATGGGGGGAACCATAAAGGATTCGGTTCAAGTCCATTTTGTTCAATAATGTTATGATACTTATTTTAATTTCTTTAAAAATATTTATTCAGGCTCTGAGCCATGCATTAGGAAGCAATTGTGAAGAAGGAGCCATAAACCCTACCCTCAGGGAACTTACAGTCCAGTTAGGGAGCGTCTCAAAGAAGAGAATGCGGAACCGGTGGCTGCCTCCGGCAGCTCCCACCACATCTAGAGCATTGGCCCCATGCCGGACACTCAGTCTACATGTGTCCCTGTCTTCACATGCTATCGTCACAATAATCTTTTGAAGTAGACTATGTTGTGATCTAGTAAGTAAGGAACTCCTTAACAGACTTCATTCAAAAGCTTTAAGTCAGGGACAAGAGGTTTAAAATAAGGACAAATGTCTCCGGAACCCAATCTATTTTTTATTGCTATATCTGACTTCTCTATATATTTATGTGGATAAGCTGGTTGTGTGTTCATCTAAATGCTATAAGTAAAGTGCATGGGAGACTCAGAAGAAACCTAGTAGATGGGACTTTGGTCCAGGATTCAAAGACTGTAGAAGCCCATCATGCAGAAGACTTGGGAAAGCACTCTAGAACTGGGCACGGTGCTGGGCTGGAGTATGTAACGGTCTAGAGCAGTGCTGGGCTGGAGTATGTAACGGTCTAGGGCATAGTGCTGGGCTGGAGTATGTAACGGTCTAGAGCAGTGCTGGGCTGGAGTATGTAACGGTCTAGAGCAG
>NW_022196900.1:65150018-65156326 GCF_008632895.1 Mastomys coucha | reverse complement strand
TGCTGGGCTGGAGTATGTAACGGTCTAGGGCAGTGCTGGGCTGGAGTATGTAACGGTCTAGGACAGTGCTGGGCTGGAGTATGTAACGGTCTAGGGCACAGTGCTGGGCTGGAGTATGTAACGGTCTAGAGCAGTGCTGGGCTGGAGTATGTAACGGTCTAGGGCACAGTGCTGGGCTGGAGTATGTAACGGTCTAAAGCAGTGGTTCTTAGCCTTCATACAGTTCCTTGTTGGTGATTCCACAACCATAAAATTTCTTTTGTTTCTACTTCATAACTGTAATTTTGCTACTGTTATGAATTGTAATATAAATATCTGATGTACAGGCTATCTGAATATATGACCCCTGTGAAAGTGTTATTCACCCCTAAAGGGGTTACGAATCCCAAGTTGAGAAATGTAGTGTCATGCATGAGGCAGAGGCGGAGAGGAGATGTGGAGAAAGAGGCTTTCAGTGAGGATGGGGAGCCAGACCCACAAGAGGAGTCTTGAGTGTTTCTGAGGGGACAGAAGCATAGACTGTGTTGAAATATAGGGGCAATGAGATAACAAATCCAAGAGGCAAAATCTTGAATTGGCCAGTAGGGGGAGACCTAAAGTGCAAGTCTAGGAGCTCACTGGGACGCCACTGTTGGTCTCCTTCAGCTTCTGTGTAATGCCTCTGATGTCTTGGGAACAGCTCATCAGTACTTACATTTTTTTAAGGTAGAAGTAATTTCCCCACATTTCCCATGCTTTGATTCCCTAACTGCATGAGGAAATAAAACATTATATTTATGACAGTCTAAGGACAAGGCAGGGGACATTGGAAACCTGACCTAGACACTTCTCTACAACAAAGGAATTATTCCTCTAGGTGTTGAGAGGGCTGCCAGCAGACAGCCCTTTACTCTTAGTCCCCTTTCAGGAATACAGCCACTTCTTGCAGCTTCTCCCTTTCTTGAGGCACTCGCATTTGTTAATTATAGCCCCATCCCCCACCCACTGGGATTATAAATGTCCTTACCTCAATTTGGGACAAGTTTCTGAAAGACAAGGCTCCTGTGACATTGCTGAGCTCTCTCTGTCTAGAGCATCCCCTGCTTCTTTCTCTTTGTCCCTCCGTCCCCCCAACCCCCTATAGTCTCCCAGGTGCAGGCACCCAGCTTCAAAGGTAGCTTCCTTGCAGCAGCTGATGACTGAGCTCATGTTGGACACCCCCTACCTCTGTTCACTCCTCTTACACCATGCCAGGGATGTGCACCCCATGATGCTATTGCTCTTGAGTGTATTGTCATCAACAGCTCTCTTGTCATCAAATCCGGGTGACCTTAAATTCTTCCTGGAGGGGTAGGACAAGGCTTCAGAACCTCTCAGATTGTTAGGAATGGAGGCCTACATAGAACACATTTCTGCAAAATCATACAGCTAGTGATGCATCAGTTTTCCAATTTCTGGTTAATTCTACTGGATATTGTATACAGAACTGCCCATGCCTTGTGATTTGATTGTATGTATGTATGTATGTATGTATGTATGTATGTATGTGTGTGTGTGTGTTGTATGTATATGCAGAGGCCAGAGAAGTATGTCTGATATGTCTTCTTCTATAGTTTTCATCCATTTTTGAGAGTGTGTATCACTGTTCTGGCAAGTTTTATGTCAATACAAGCTAAAGTCAGCTGAGAAGGAACCTCAGTCAAGAAAATGCCTCCATAAGATCAGGTTGTAGGCAAGTCTATGGAGCATTTTCTTAATTAGTTATTGATTCAGAGGGCACAGCCCATTGTGGGTGGTGCTACCCCTAGGCTGGTGGTCCTGGGTTCTCTAAGAAAGCAAGTTGATCAAGACGTGAGGAGCAAGCCAGAAAGCAGTATTCCTCTGTGGCCTCTGCATCAGCTCCTGCCTCCAGGCTCCTGCCCTGTTTGAGTTCCAGTCCTGAATTCCTTCAATGATGCACTGTGGTGTGGAAGTGTAAGCCAAATGAACGCTTTCCTTCCCAACTCGCTTTAGTCATGATGTTTATCCCAGCAATAGAAACCCTGACTAGGATAATCACGGAACCTTGAATTTGCTGTTTCAGTTAGGCGCAAGCTCCTAGGCTCACCCTTCTAAGCCCTTAACACTGGAGTTACAGGCTTGATGCTAGGGATTTGAATTCAGGTCCTCTTATAGTCACAATGAGAGTTCTTACTTAAGGAGCAATCTCTCAAACCCTTTTCTGTGTTTCTGTTTGTTTTCTGGCTTGACAACTAAACTAGGAGCTTACACCAATCTTGCCAGGCAAGATCCCTACACTGACCTATAGTCTCAGCCCTTCTAATGCTTTTTAATACACTAATATCCCAGGCATGTTGGGCCCAGGATTTCCATTTCTGGGTCTAAAATTGTGTATCTATCAGCTAGTGGTCAGCTCTTAATATCCCTACTAAAACTGTGACCCCAGCCAAACAGTAAGTAATGGGTTTTAAACAGCATCACTGAAGATACCCCAGCTCTATGTGTATGTGTGGGGGGGTGACAAACTTTGTTTGCTACAGAGTTGCCCCAATGGTTCTAAAGTGAAGAAGGAAAGGCAGAGAGGTGTGCATTGGGGCTGGAGGCAAGGCACAAGAAACCTGGAAAGGAGAGGGGTAGTAGGGAAATATGGGAGGGGAGAAGGGGAGGGGATAGGAGAAGAGAGAAGAGGGAAGAGAAAGGAGGAGGTGATGGGAAAAGAGGGCCAGTGGACAGGTAGATGTGGGAGGGAAAAGAGTAGAAAGCAGAGAACATATGGTGAGCAGGAGGCATTCCACTGCTTACTTCTCTAGCTAACTCAATGGGGACTTCCCTACCCACCAGAGAGCCTGTTTGTGGATTTGAACTTATTGGGTCAGTATGCTTTATCATCTGAAATAATCTATACAGAGACAGTGGCTTGAGAAGAGGGTTGCCTATGGCTGGGATCTCGTTTCACTCTGCCAACAGCACTTTGAGTAGCCCATAAGGGTGTTACAGTGTCATGGGGCCAAGAGGACTCTCATCTGCTGCTGAATGAGGAATTGAAAGAAAGTGGGGTATCTGGGGACATGCTCTCCCCCCCCCCCGTTGGTGAACAGGCAATGTGTGCCCTAGAAAGAGCCTGGGGTTTTAGCTCTCCAGTTGCTTTGAAAGAAAGAAGCAGATCACAACGTGCAATTTATTATTTTTTTAGGACATAATAGCTAACAGTTCTGAAAACGCTCTGGCTGGGCTCCACCGCTCATCAACGAGCACAGCTCCAAGGAATGAAGGAGAAAGTGCAGATGTATCAGAGTGCTGCTGAGGTGCGGGTGCTGTGTTTCCTCTCCTAGGGACCTGGGGTGGTTCCCACCTGTACGAGTCCCTTGCACCAATATCCTCCAGCTTCCTGAAGAGTGTTCAGGTTTGATCAGACCCAACAGGAGTCCTAATTGCTGGTGCTGAGAAGTTATGGAAAGTTCACGAGACGGGGCAGACTGGAGACTTAACCTGTCTTTTTCTTTGCTGTGGCCTCGGGATACCATATGGCTGCCATGACCCTAGATGAGGCTCAGAGGTCTCAGCTCACAGTGTGGGCACCTCTGTCTGTGCTCCTGCAGGCCTTGGGGGGATGCAGCCTCGATGTCACCAGGAGGCTCCCAGACCTCTCTAGCTGCACAGCTCCGGGTGGCTGTCATGTTGCCTGTGTTCTTTTAGAACTAGTCACTGCCACTGCCCTGACTGTGGGAGCAGAGCTTGGTAGGCCACACAGAGCCAAGTTCTTTCTTGTTGTGCATAGCCTGACCACCACTCATCCACGGCCTGCAGCTCTTTTATTTGAGGAGATGGGTGGAATCAGACCTCCGGAGGTCCAGCCTATGACCAGGTTCACACTTCACAGCCTTTGCAGCTGTTAGAACTTGGCAAGCCTCCAGAGATGATCCACTCATGACAACGGTCATGAAGTCGGATCCCTTTTCCCTTTA
Organism: Mastomys coucha; assembly: GCF_008632895.1. Lineage (NCBI taxonomy): Eukaryota > Metazoa > Chordata > Mammalia > Rodentia > Muridae > Mastomys > Mastomys coucha. The sequence goes on along the minus strand of NW_022196900.1, from coordinate 65,152,382 downwards.
CAGGGCTATCAGAGGTTTCAAAGGACACAAAAGCATTTAACCAGAGCTGAAAGCTGTGCACATCTGATGATTGCTTTTGTGTTGAGCTGATCCTAGAACATAAAGAAGAGGTGCCGGGAGCCAAGGGAGGGTTGCTTGTTCCATCCCTTCTTACCCTCTCTTTCCCCCTTTCTTCCTCCTCTCTCTTCCTCCCTCTTTCCCTCCCTCACTCTCTCTCCCTTGCTTCCTTCTGGAGCACCAGAGTGTTTGGCTCTGCCTTTAGCCTAGAAAAACATGGAAGGATAAGACAGAGAGCATATCATGGTGTGAAAATAATATTCTCGTAAATGACCAAAGCAAATAAATATCATGCCTTCTTCTAAAGCAAGAATGAGAGGAGATGCTGCAGCATGCAGTGGAGGCTTCAACAACTTGGCCTTCAGCTGGGGCCACCTGATTCACATGTGACAGACAAGTCGGATCCTCAGTGCCCCTTGCTTCTCTGTTCCCTCTTCCATCACTTGCCATGGCTGTGTCGGTTTCTATGGACAGTCATGAGGACTAAATCAAGCCTGCCTTATGGTTTCCTAGAAACTAACCATTTCTGGAGTGAGAACTTGTTGACCATCACCCCCTTTCAACCTCAAAGTGCATGCTTCAGTGTCCCAATGGGGAAGATGAACCCTGGGACCTGTATGGAACACTGCCTTCTCTCCAGGCCCAGAACTCATGTGCATTAGGGAAAACACCTTCAAGCTCTTGGCGTAGGTTCTAGAACTTTCCCCAGCCCAACAGTATTGCTTGGGTTGCGCTAGAGCTCTGTCTGTGCTGTCTTCCAGCTAGTTCCCTGCTCCAGATGTAATCAGAAACTGGAGAAAGGATCTGCAGTCCTCTCTCTGGCCTGCTGTTGTCTATAGAAGGCCTTGGGCTGGATAGACGTGGCTCCTGCCTTTTAGCATGGATGCACTCTGACTTTGTTTTAGGGACAATTTACTGTATGCACACTTTGTGTCTGCAACTAATGAGCTCTATTTATATTGCTCTCTATGCAGCCAAGGCTCTGAGACAAAACTTGGCTCACTTGCACATTTAAGCCCCTTGCAGAGGCCATGGTAGACTTGGTATCCTCCAGTTATGGAAACACAGGGCTGGCTTGAGGATTTGGGGGGATATTAGCTGGAGAAATCAGAGTTAGCTCAGATGCACTAGGTGGTTGGGATAGAATAGGCTGTGTCCTATTTTGCAGCCATGGGACTGATGGATATGCATGGCCAAATCTGTGTGTGTATGTGTGTATGTGCACATGTGTGTGTATATATGTGTATATGTGTATATAGGCACACATATGTATGTAGATGCATATCTTCACTCTAGAATCCAGGTGAGTACTGAAGATTTTATTTGGACCTTTACTATGTATACCTATCTTAAACCCTTCAGAGTTGATAATTTTCTTTCTTTTTGCCATTTTTATTTATTTTATACTTACTAGTTACACATCTGTGGACCACAAATTTCATATAAATGTTTGACAATCCTGCAAATAGATACAGTTAAAGAAACTAGTGTTTAGGGAAGGTCAGTGCCTAAGGTTATACAGCAAGGGGATGGCTTTCTGAACTTAAGTCTTTGTGTAGCTGCCCATATGAAGTGGATTCTTACTTGAGAGCCAGATAATAAACTCGGGCTCTTGGAGCCAGTCATTTGATCTACAGGGTCTGCCTACCAAGTTCATGGGAGAGTTATTCACCAAGTTCCTAGCGGGTAGTTTTCCAAATTTGGGGGGGGAGAGCCTTGTGCTTAGCTTCTCTTTCCTGCTATTCAGTGAGTCTGAAGTTTTTAGGAGACAGGTGGCCTAAAACCACATACTGTGAAGCAAAACACTCTTAGGTACTGGAGGTTGAATTCCCAGCCTTAACCTTCCTCTCTCCGGGGAGCTGTGCAAATCCACAGAAAAACAGAACATGAAATAACAAGTTTATTAATGGCCAAGCAAGCCCGGAAAACCACACTGCAAAGCAGGGATTGTTGTATCCTGGATCTAGATTTGAGACTGTGAGCTCAGCTTTGCCAAGGAACATGTTTGCATTGGTGAAGCAGGAACCAAGTTCACCTAAACAACCTTAAGAACAACGGTGACAGCCTGAGTCTTCATGCCAGTCAAATCAGGGAAGGATAACTGGAGGGTGTCTCTCACCAGACGCCTGTTGCAGGGAGACAGGAAATGAGCAATGGGAAGTGCTCTGTAGACAGATGTGTTGTAGATAACAGTCCGCTGATGTGTGCGGGTGTGTGCGTGTGTGTGTATGTGTGTGTGCGTGTGTGTGTGTGTGTGCGCGTGTGCGTGTGCGTGTGTGTGCGCGTGTGCGTGTGTGTGTGTGTGTG
>NW_022196900.1:65119657-65149733 GCF_008632895.1 Mastomys coucha | reverse complement strand
TGTATGTGTGTGTGTGTGTGCGCGCGCGTGAGAGAGAGAGAAAGAGAGAGAGAGAGAGAGAGAGAGAACTCTTCCCCATGGCATAGGAAATAGAGTAGATTAGGTCGTCATACTCAGTTTTATGCTACACTTGAGAGAGAGAGAGAGAACTCTTCCCCATGGCATAGGAAATAGAGTAGATTAGGTCATCATACTCAGTTTTATGCTACACTTCTGAGAAGTATGCCATTGCCACTAATGATCTAGCTTCCAGGACTATCCAAAGGATGTCTAACCAGGTGGGCAATTGCTTCTCTTCTTCAGTTTGGGGTGGAGCTACCGAGGACAAGCATGCAGTCGTAGACATTCATTCACTGGTCAAGGTTGAGGTATGGGGTGAGCAATGGTAGAGATGTGTTCTTCCTCCTTCTTTGTTGAGTATCAAGAGTAAGGCGGGCTCCGTATTAGCTGAAGACACGACCTCCTAATTGCTCGGAGGCAGTAGCTCCTGTTCCACCAACATACATGAGAACTTACCTCACTACGGTAACGGAACAGCTGCTGAACGCTGTGGGCCTGGCTGTCCTTTGTCCCTCTCAGAAGGAGTTAACACTCTAGTTGAACAGATTGTCATAAACTACCAATTAAAGAGATAAACAGAGGAAACGGTGGTGGAATTTCAGTTACAGGGCTAACAGAACAGAATAATGTTGGGAGAGACCAGTCCATACAGCATAGTCAAGGAGAATCTCCTCGTATATAGATAAAATTTAAATTGTAATATAGTGTTAAAATATCAGGAGGGCAGAGGGAGGAAATTGACAGCATCTCTGGCTGGAACATTTAAGTCAGTTGAAGTGACTTTACTCACAACTATCCAGGGGTCATCAGCAAGCCCAGACCTGAATCGGGCCAGAATTGTTTCTTCTGTTTAAGGCTTTTATCTTGCTAGGGTGTTGGATCACTTCTTATGGATCAAACAGCCTAGCAGTGATGGGGATAGCTGCCTTCAGAGAGTCAACTTTTACATTTTGAAAGAAGCAGCAGAGGTTAGGAAAAGAAAACACTTGTCATGCAAAAAGTCTCTTTAAAAAGACAATGAAAATTTTAAACTACAAATGAGTTTAAGCTTCAAGCACTTTCCCCTCCTCTGTGAGTTTGGTTACTCCACAGACTTGTGAGCAAACAGATGGGCAAGATTCAGGAACTGGAAAGCAACAGACACATGCTAGAAATTATCAGATACCTATGTCTCTCTCGCTCTTTTTCTCTCTGTCTCTGTCTGCATTCTGTCTGTCTGTCTCTCTCTGTGTGTCTCTCTCACACAGTGTGTGTGTGTGTGTGTGTGTGTGTGTGTGAGAGAGAGAGAGAGAGAGAGAGAGAGAGAGAGAGAGAGAGAGAGAGAGAGAGAGAGAAATGGCCATTTTTACTCTTTTACCTTTAGAAGAATCTCTTTCCCCCACCCCCTTTCTCTGGAAATTGGAAACAAAAGTGGCTTGGTTCCGAGGTGGCTAGAGCTCCTACAATATGCTCTTTTCTATGTCTGCCTTTTATCTCTTCCAGGGACAATCAGATGCCAGAAATGTGTCACTTCAAGCAGTCCTGCACATTTCATGAAACATCTTATTTGGATAAAACTTAAATTATTACCACACCAGTTTCTGCACACTCCCCACACCCCGATCTTTTCCAAGAATAGCCGTAACCAAGCTTGACAAACTACTGATTTCACCAAAGCAATTTCAATGCATGTTAGACATCAGAGCCAACTGGATGAGGTGGGCTGAAAACACAGCAGCAGTTTAGAGAGATGTCCCTGAGATCTGAGACACAGAGAAACCTTCCCCCAGGTAGTCTTCCCACATAGGCCAGCAGATCAATAAAGAGCACCTGGGCATAGGAAGTTTGTAGGATCCCTCCTCATTTTACTCTTTGTCGTTATCTGTTCAGCCAGTGTCAATGACAAGGCAGAGCTTTGGACATTAGAGTCTTATGACCACCACAGACTGTCTAGAGATAGACACAATCAAGTCAATGACCAGTGATGGAACATGGGGTTGGAGTGGGGAGGAATAAAGTGAAATACAGAAGCACTTACCAACAGAGGAGAAACAGAACAATACCATTCACTGGAGGACGAGGAAAGGAACCTTACCTCAGGACCATGGACCAGGTGGCATGTGAGTTGATCATCTAAAGGTAGTGAAGACCATGTAATAGATCTGTAGGTGGGTAGAGAAGCATTTTTCACTATGAAGAAAATAGTGGCTGGTAGCATCCAGGTTCAGGGAGAGTGGGAATAAAGGAATAAAGAAGAGTCTTTGGTGGATAGAAATAGCCGGGTGCCTTGTACTCACGGGACAAGACAAAGGCAGCCATGATGGCAGCACGGAGAGGGCAATCCAGTGTGGTGAGAGACTGGATTCAAAATGGGTCTCCTGTTTGCCTTTCTGAGTTTCATGTTTGTCATTAGCCATGAGGGGAAGGGTGTTTGCCATCCAGCGTGGCAATCTTACTGCTGATATGTAAGAGGTGTTTAAAAAGATGCTTGGCTCAAAGTAACTGCTCAGAACATTTGGAAGCTCTGTTTGGCTCTCATGGCAAAATGCTAGAAGCTGTTAGGATGCAAAGCCAAACAGGGCTGATCTTAGCTGGCCTTGTTATCCCAATTTGGACCATATGCCTTAGTGTTTTCTGTCTTCTTGGACACTGATGCTAGTCTCTCCAAGCTTCTATTTCCTTGTCTGGATGTGAAGATAGCTCATTAGAAATAGACTTTATCCTCAGTCCTTCCCACATTCCAACCTTGACACACAAAGGGACGAGTTTACATTCTCTTCCCTTCCTAATGCCAATTGGAACATTCACAGACTCTGTTTTCAGTCCCTTGTAGACCTCTCTGTAACAGAGAAGAAGTATCTAATGTTCTAGCCGACTGAGATAGCAATCCCATTTTCTGTTCTGGGTTTCAGGTTCTCCTCTTGTACCAGGGCAGCTGTTACTTTGGCTGGGCCATCCCAAGAGCAAGTATGTCATACCACTTTCTCATGGAGCCAAGAGCCATGTTTCCTGGAAGAACTAGCCAACAATCTGTATTGCAGTGCAATACATTACCAAATCGGCCACAAGTTTTCTTTTATTGTGACATGGACTCAGCTTTTCATCTAGATTGGTCTTGTGGCTTTGTTTTATGAAAGGTAAGAGGTAGACATGATTTAATGAGTCTAGAGCCCAGACCTTGAGAGATTTTGCCTTCTTTCCTGAAACCTTAACCTTTTGAATGAGAGAGACCACATGCAGAGAAGTTTCAGACATTTACTGGCTTGGCCAAGGGCATCCTAGACAAACCCCTAAATGACCTAAGATTTGGTGCTTAGCCTGCTTCAGTAGACTCCTGCTGACCTGTTAATGATAAATCACTGTTGTTAAGTCCTTGAATTGTGGAGCAATTTGGTAAGCAATAAAACTACTTGATACATGTGAAGACCGCACAACTCTTAAAGAAATGCTTAATGGCAGGGTATGGTGGCAGAGGCAGGAGGATCTCCGTGAATTTGAGGCCAGTCAGATATATACAACAAGACTCTGTCTCTAAATAAATAAATAAATAAATAAATAAATAAATACATGCGTACATACATACATATATACATACACACACATATGTAATACATATATACATACCCTGGCCTACAAGAAGTATAACTTCATGAGGTTGTCACTGGCAGTAAGGTTTCCAGGAGCTGTATGTAGTGCCACCTGCCTGTAATGCCAGCATTTGGGATGTAAGAATATCAAAGTCATCCATAGCTACTGACTACAAATGAGTTCAAGGCTAAATTTGCCTTCTCTCAGCAATCTCTATAAAAGAGGGGCTACCAGGAAGGGCCACCAAATCTGTGGGTAGCTCTGTTCTAGGAGATTTATTCAAGTAAGTGTAACACTCTCTGATTTGTACAACGCAGGTGGTCTGCAAGGTTAAGCAAGACAAAATATGTGAAGTCTTAGTGTAAAGTTCATGCAAACTAAACATTTATTTTTATAATAACTTCTATTGAAATATTTTCTTTGCTTTATTTTATGATTATTAATACTTAATTATCAAATAAGCTTCCATTTTCCCCTCAGAGAAGTGTTCTGGAAGTGGTGACGGTGACGGTGGCGGGCCAGGCGATCCTCAGGGCTCTCTCAGGCATGGCTCTCTGTGATTCATGGACTGACACAAATCTACTTGCACTGAACAAGCCAAAACACATGGCTCCTCTGGTGAGAGGAGGACATGGCCCCAGAAGTACAGCACGGCAGGCCATCTGTCAGGCAACCATGTCAACAGTCAGAGAAGCAGTCTATAAAGCTGCCACTCCCACCCCTTGCCCTGCCCCCATTAAACAGGAGGCAGCAGCAAGCCCCCTGCATCTGGATGGGTGGGTACTGCTTTGCAGGAAGAAGACTGCTATGTTCTGAACAGGAACGAAAGAGTTAATGAACCACTGAGGCTACAAAGAAGCCTTTGGTTTAAGATCAAAAGCAAGCAGCATGGGAACTGAAAAACCCATGAGATGCCCTCTCCTGCCCACTTCCACTCCTGTATCACATGGAGCTCTGAAACATTTATGGCTGACTCAAGCCTCCAGGATTTGGGTCTCCAGTAGAGTCTCACTTGTTATACTGGTATCACTGGAAACTAGAACTGCATACCAGGAGCAGGTTTACTATTTACCAGGTGTGTGACCATGGGACTAATGGTAAAACCTTACCCTGGAAACTGGTGTGAATGGCCTTGGCCTTGGACCTGACAGTGATTCTCCAGCGTAGCCAAGGATAGACTTAACTATTCTAGCTTGGGTCCCTGTCTTCAAAACAGGGATGAAAAGATTGTGTGTGTGTGTGTGAATGTGTGTGTATGTGTGTTATTAGCAGAACCAATTAAGATAGGGAATCAGTGGGAAAGAACAACTGTTTCCATGGGATCCAGCTTTGACTGGAATGGCCTCCTACCTTGATCTGCTACACACATGCATCAAAGACCAGCAGTGTTGATTTTAATCAGCCATATTTAGTTTCAGGAATCTGTCTTGGCTTTGAGTGGGTAGATCCAAGGAGGACTGAGGATGGAGAGTATGGGGTTTGGATCACCAGGCATACATGCCTTTAGACATCCATGGTGCTGATGCCATTGGCTTCTAGAGTTCCTGCTTGTGTGCTATCTCAGTGGTACTGAGAAGCAATTAGTATTGTGTTATCAATGAAAGAATGAGCAGGGGACTTTGTCTCACCCCACTGCTGGTAGCCATGAGTGCAAGGGCATACAGCTGCATTCTCTGGATGCAGTGATTTATGTGGGCATGTCCACCTGCACTTAGCTGGCAAGCATCTCCATGCATGGTGCTGATCGCATTCTTGCATTTGGACTGTCCACTACCCCAAGGATACAAGTCCACGGTTCATAGTGCTCTTAAGGGTTCAATCACCACTACCTATGCTAGCAACAACTACTCTTAGTATAGTGGTTACTGACCTTGTAACTGTAGCTGTTCAGAAAAGGGTAAGATCAGTACAGATGAAGAAACACAGGGAAAGGTTCTGGGTTGATCTTGCAGGCTGTATTACCCATAAGCCACCAGTTTGTGTGTTTCTCATTTCTTCCCTGGCATATATCTTAACTCCTCTATCTCAAGGCAGGAATTTTCAGGGTTCCTTGACCTGACTCTGAGCCCCCATCTCTCTCTTTACAATTCCTTCCTTGTACTTCAGTGTAACCCACACAGAAGTATTTGCTATTGGCCAGACACACTGCTCTTTCACACCAGTCTGGCTTCTCCAAGTCTGACATACCTTGCCGCCCCCACAACCCTCTTCTCCTTATTTTCTTTCCACACCAAACTCTTTGCTGTCACCCAGTGCTTCCCTTTGTACTTCTGAACAAATGATTTCCTCCACTGGGAACCCACCTTTTGTCTGCCTGGAGGGGCACCTTCTGATCTTTCATAAACCAAACTCAAATGTATCCTCTGAGGAGCTTTCTCCCAGCTCCCCACCAACAACTACAGACTCCTCCTATGATCTCCTTCCCTTCCGAGCGCTTCTCAGTCAATTATGGCACAGTATGGGTGATAGAGCAGACAGAAAGAAAGGCCAGACTTTGCTCCCTTGGGAAGCTCAGATTTTAAAAATGAATTCTTCCTCTGTTGAGGTTCCTTTGGAGAGGTGTTAGTCAGTGCCTGGAAACTGGAATGAATTTATCTTCATATTGATCTTGCCTGTCCCTGCTTTACTGTCTAGCTCTTTCTTGGAATCAGATTTCATTTCCAGGTGAAGTCAGGAAAGAAAATATTTTGCAGCTATCTGTTTGACTTTGCAATGTTTTATGCAATTTATGAGTTAAAAGGCTTGCAGACCAAGGTTTCAAACACACATGAGACCAATCTACAGAAGTTCGGGAGCAGAGCCAAAGGTGGCCCATGATCGAGTCCTTGGACTCTGAATTTAGGTCAGAAAATTGGCTTTGGATTTTATTATTCTGCTTACTCCGAAGACACAAACAAGGTTTGAATTTCTGTTACGTTTCACTTAATTTTATAAGCAAGAATGTCCAAATTTGGAGAACACTACTCATTGTTTTTCTATTACCCTTGCAATCTCAAATTCAGGGGTAATAGAAATCCAAGTCCCTGGAAAGAGCCCTAGGTTCTAATTACTAAAGAGCACAGCAGGTATCTGTTCTCCAGGCTTACCACCTAAACTGTTCGATAAAAGGATTACGAAGTTTCTTCAAGATCTTTTACAACTTAAACATTTTGATTCATTTCTTTTACTATGTGTGTTTTCTTGCAGCAGAATCCAGCAGACAGTCCTTTTTTTTTTCTGCTAAGTTCCAAGCACAGTTCTGTGTTGTTCTTCTTGCTCCCTGTTGTGCATGCACCAGTCAGCGTCATCTAGGCTTACTGACTTCAGCAAAATCTACCTGATCAACATCAACATGTGGTGTTTTCTGTAATTCTTCTCGAGGGATGTTTTCTGCATCCTGTGTGTGTATTTATTTTTATCCCTACTGTGAATAACTGTGAAGAGAACCTGCTTGCTTAGCTCTCCATTTTGGACGTTCAAGGGACTAGAGCTGACACTCTGCAAAGATGCAGATCTGACAACTGCAAGGATGATATCGTGGCTAACGGCAATGGTTTCAGTTCTATACATGAGACTGAAGAACAAAAGAGACATGACAATCAGTTCAGGCTTGGTAGCAACATGCTTCCAAAGAATTCACTCAAGAAGACTAAGATTTCTTCCTAGGGAAACAGCTCCATTGGCTAAGAACCTGCCATCAGGTCTTATTAATTTTTTTACATGCATTTTTGTTATTCAAAAGTATATGTTTATATGTGTATGTGAGTGAAAGTATCCACAGAAGCCAGAGATGTCAGATTCCCTGGGGCTGGAGTTATAGACAGTTGTCAGCTGCCAGAGGTGAATGCTGGAAACCAAACTCTGACCCTGGGTAAAGGAATATGTGCTTTTAGTCAAGGAGCCATCTCTCCATCTTCCATATCCTACTTCACAAACATTCCCAATATCATCACTCCGAGGACCAAGCCTCCAACACCTGAGCCTATCAGAGGACAACAGCCAAGCCATAACACACAGCTTTCTTCATCCAGGGTCCCAGTGACCATTTGCTACTGCCCTGATGTCTGTTGATCATGTATGTTTAGACTTCACATTTTGGTTCACATTATATGCTTCTCAAATCAGCATTTGGCAAACTCTGTATATGTCACCCCTAGTTACAAAGCCATAAGGAGTTTCTTGTTTGGTGTTCTTACATTCTGTCTTACATTACATTTTCTGCTTATCTTCTCCTGCCACGACTCCTTCAAAATATGTGGACTTTGATCATTTTTCTATCATCAACTTTAGATCTAATTATTTTTTTAATTTTATTTTTAATTATGTGTTTGTAGGTGGGGCTGGTTGATGTGCAAGTAAGAAGTACAGGATCCTGTAGCATCCAGAAGAGGATGTTAATGCCCTTGAGGTAGAGTTATAGGGAGTTGTGAACTGCCTGATATAGATGCTGAGAATGGGACTTGGGACTTGGGCCTTCAAGAGCAGTTCATATTTGTAACTGCTGAGCCATTTGCCTAGGCCCTATGTCTCATTCTTTATGGTATATTTGGTAACTGTAACCCAATTCAACCTGAGCCTGGAAATTCTTGCTGTTCCTTTCTCTAGTCAGAGGACATCAGCCTTAGTGAAGCCGTATTTATCCATGCAGCCCATATCCTGCCAGCTAGCTGCAGATAAAGCTAAGACAAACCCTTAGTCTGTTTCTGGAATCTCTTGTTGCTGGACTTCAGATTACACCTTCCTTATTGGCCTTCCTCCTGAGCTCACTTACTGGATCTGCCCCTGTGTTTTCGGTTCTGGATGGCTGTTATATAAAGAGCCTTAAGGAGTGTGAAGAAAAATCAGATCTGTAAGTTATAGCTACTGCTATTACATTTACTATTTATGGTTGTTATCATTGTATACATGATTTATCTTCAGTTTCTTTTTAAAACCATTATTTAGTATGTTTGTGTGTGTGTGTGTGTGTGTGTGTGTGTACAAGTGTGCCATGGTGTGCACATAGAGATTAGGAGACAGCTTTGTGGAGTTTGTTCTCTCTCTCCACCTTTACCTAGGTTCTGGGGCTGGAACTTAGGTTGTCAGGCTTATGCAGCAAGCATTTTATATGCTGAGCTATCTCTCTGCCTCCGTCTTCAATTTCCAGATAAGAAATGTGCTCTTTTGTAGACAATGAGAATCTCACTACCACAGGATGGGATAGCCCCTTCAGTAGACCTCAAACTCCTCAGCAATATGATTGTCCCTCATGGGAAAACTCTGCTAATTAAGGTTGAAGTCCACCATGACCAGACAGCCTCTGAGAGGGGTGCAAAATGGGAGTCTCCTTTCATTAGCAGAGTTTCTCCTCCTTCTCTGACTTTTTCTGGGGAGTTCTAAGTCCCCACACTTGCCTCTACCTGAGGAATATCACAAAGCCTCAATTAGTTTATAGGATCAATTTCCTTTCCCCTGGCAAAACTTGTTCAGCCAGCACCTGAGATTCCTGAGATGCTTCCCCATGCTGATGAGGTATGTGAGGTACCCTAAGCCCCCAGTCAATGGCATTTGCTCATCATTGATGTCCCTGCCCTCAGGCCTTCAAAACTTTATGAATCTTCATTCATCCTAAGTAAAGTTTATTTGCCTACTGACAAGTGGTCCTGGTATGTTCATTCACCATATGTTCTCACAGGGTTTCCGGATCCCCCTGCCTGACTTCTCTGCTCATCTTGCTCTTGTGGGCTGATAGTTCACGAGTGCAGAAAGAGCTACAGTCCCTCTGTACAAAGCAGAAGTACAAAACACTGAACAGGTCTCTTGAGAACATCTACAGAGAGATAGTGTCATGTCCCTGCCCCACATAAAGAACTAGAGAAGAAAGAAAATACAGTTTCATGAACTGTAAAATTTACTTGGCAAATATAAACTAATGTTAAGACATATCAAAATGACCAAATCTTACAGAGCTGAAGATGAGGTTGGAATGGTTTTTAGGTAATCTATTTGTCCTAAAGGACCCTCGCACAAGTCTTTGAATAGAAGCCCAGGGGCACCTGATTATTTTCTTTTGTCTTTAAGGGTCTTAAAAATGTTTGAGAACTGTCCAGCCACCCATATTCTGGGAAGCGACTAAAGAAAAAGTTTGAGTAGGGCCCTGAAGAGTGAGCAGGAGCCCTCTGTGTCACAGGAGCCAGTCATGACTTTCTGAGAATAGTGATAAAGTCAGAAAGTTTGTTTGTTTGTTTGTTTGTTTTTAGTCCATGGTAGAAGACTGTAGAGGTTGAAAAGATGAGGCAGACAAAGAAATGCAGAGGCTTCTAAAGTTATCCAGCAAGGAAGCAAGGATGTCAACTGTCTGCAGGAATGTCCTCACAAGAACACAGATACAGGCATGAGGTGCGAAGCAAACCACAGGGAGTGGCAGATCACAGGTATTTGGCCACATCTTAATGTAATTTGATTATGCTTTTAGGGCCTACTTGAGCCTCATTTCTTATCCTCCTCTAGGCTGTGAAAGCCCAACATTAGGGCCTGGTAGAGTAGACATCTAGTTGTGATGGTCCCCTAGCTCTCATGGTAATGTGCACATGGTTAAGAAGCAGTAACAAGCCTGAGAGATAGAGATGGAGAGAAAGAGAAAAGGGAGAGAATGATTTGAAAGGAGTAGGTATAATACCCCAAAGCAGAAGTAGAGGCAAGTTCACGAACACAGGTCCAAGACAGATGAAGCCCAAAGGAATGATGAAAGTATTGAGTTACAACCTTGGGTGGGGTGATAAGACATATTAAAATGTGCTGAGTGTGGAGAGGCTATTACAGGTAGTATTTAAGTTATTCAGAGAACAGCTGTAGACAGGATTTGGTAGTTAGAGGAACCTGCTAGTGGACATGCCACTTGGTCTGTGACAAGTCTTGAAGGAATGAGAAAGGGATGTTGAGGGGAAAGGCTAAAATCCTGCAAATAATGCAACTTGGCTCCTGAGTTTGATTCACCATGGAGGAATTCACCCAAGGCCATCGGCCAACTGGAAGAGCTCAAAGGTCAAGGGCTGCACAATTTTTTCATAGAATTTCTCATTTATTTGAGCTTAAATGAGGCTGAATTCTTATGGGAAATGAGCACATGCTAAGTATCTCCAAAACCAGGAGGCTTCGTAGCCAGGAAACTACGTTGGTCCAATAGTAATACAAATGACTAATACAATCCTCTTAGGTCTCTTGTGGTCTGAGTCCCAGGAATCTGAGCTGGCAGCAACACAAATAGATTAAGGCAATTATGCAAGAGGTACCTCTGTGACTATCCCTAGGAAAATGATGAGAGGTGTTCTCACTGCAGTGGCCTTATCTACCTATTAGATGGATGTAAATTATCCTGTATGTAGTTAGTCTGGGCTACACGGTAATGACAGATCTTTAACCACTAACCCCTCTTGCTGGTTCTCCAAACACCTTGCTTTACCTTTTGATCTGCCTTTGCTGGGTCCAGACTCAGGACAAGTCATTTTGCAAGGATCCTATTGATCCTTTTAGATCCAGATAGATGTTTCTGCTACTGGGATGCTCCATCTTCCCTTGTTCTCCATAGCACCTGAGAATGCTTAATTGTCATAGTTGGGATCTTACAAAGAAACATGAATGAGATTATTTTTCCCCCTTTATCCTATTGGATTTTCAAATAGAAATCTGAATGTAGTTGAATTTGCAGATAAGAATTTCTAGGCTTCTACTACTGGGCCTTCTTGGTCAAAGGACAATCAGCCTGTTGTGGTAGGGAAATCATGGTGACAGGAGCTTGAGACAATGGTAATATAGCATCCACAGTGATGAATGCTGATGTTCCACTAGCTTTCTCATTTTTATCCAGTCTAGGACTACAGCCCAATGGTGCCGACTACAGAAATAGTCTTCTCATCCAATTGACTTAATCTAGATAATAATGGCTTGCAAGCATGCCCAGAGGTGTGGGTCCTTGGTGATTCTAGATCTGGTCAGGTTGACTATCAATATTAAACAAAACTAAACCTTACCAGATATATTAGAAAATAATTGATCTCCTTGGTATGCTTTTCTCCCCAATATCTTTTACAGGTGCAATACTAGAAGGAACATAAGTCACAGGGTTAAACACATGTGGATTCAAGTCCAAGGTCTACCAGTTGGTTTGTTCTCAGCTCCCTTAACTTCTTTGAGATTGTTCTCAGCTCCTTTAACTTCTTTGAGATGACTTCTTTATCTACAAAACTCAATGATAATATTGGTTCCAGTGGGTTATTGTAAGGACTCTGGGACCCAGTATACATAAAACCAGCTCAGCTGGATGTTTTAACACTTCTGTGTCATTTTGACACTAGTGCACATGGAGGAGTCCCTGCAAATTATTTTGAAAGTCGGAAAGTAGACACATAAATCTTAGGTATATGTACCTTCTTCCTAGATAGATGATGAAGGAAGAAAGATACAGGTGGCTGGGCAATTCTGGCCTGCTCTTGACCTCTCAGGTGCCTAGGCTTAATTCTGACCATCTTAGAGTCAATCAAATCAAATCAAGTCAAATCAAATCAAAGCAAAGCAAAGCAAAGCAAGGCAAAGCAAGGCAAAGCAAAACAAAACGCAAATATCCAAAAGCGTCTTTATAGAAAGGTGGATTCTTGGGGTAATGGGAACTGGGTCCCCAGCTGTGTTTGCCAAAGGAGACTTTTGTTTGTTTTGGATAAACTTGTGTGTGATCTGCTGCCCTGTTAAGGCTCTTCCAATAATACTGTTAGGAGTTCTTCCAGAGGGACCAACTCTGTTATGCTGGTGACAGCCATGAACATCTGATGTGTGATTGCTCACTGAATCTTGAGAAACCCCAGTAACAAAATGCTCCATATTTACATGAGGGAAAATTGGAGTCAGAGAATCTCTGCTGTTAGAATTCTTCCATGTAGTTGTGTTCAAAAAAGTGGAATTCTTCGTATGATATCACACAATGGGAAGGTCCATATTTTTTTTCTGGATGAAGACACTGAAAATCACAATATTAAAAATTAAAGTAATAAAAATTTAACATTATTTTTGCAATTATTAGGCATTTTGTAGGCAGAGGTTCTCATAAGCAGTTATTTTTCCCCCAGGAAACATTTATCCTGGCAGCGGGGTAGGTATGCTATAAAATCTATTGGATTAGAGGGCAGAAATGCTGCTAACTATCCTGTAATGAACAAGATAATCTCCCTCAATAAAGGGACTGTGGAGTTCATCATGTTAGTAATGTGGACATCAAGAAGTCCTTGGGTCAATGTTTTTTAATTCTTATAAAACCCAATAGACTCAGTCCCATAGGATGAATCTAAAGCACAGAAAAGTTGGGTTGCTTCTTGAAAGGTAATGTTAGGAGAAGGTGGTGTGATGAAGCCACATCCACATTCTACAAGGCCCCATTTCCCACCAGATCAATGACCATAGTTCCCTCAGGGTGTTTACAGAGATAGGCTATCTGGGAAGACCATGAGAGCTATCTTCTTGGAATAAATCCTGTACTAAAATCAGGGTCTTTTAAGGTCCCACAGTGCACCGGGCATGTTCTAGCATCCTACTCCAGCCTCCAGAACTCCCCTCCAGGAACCACCAGCATTATGGTAATTCATAACATAAAATGAAAGTTAATATGGATGTACTGAGGAAAAGGAGGATCGATGCAGAAACCACTACAGGAATATATGCCATGCTGGCTTTTTCTAGAAGATTCTCTTAAAGTCTTTAACAGACACGCATCTTCATAACTCTTCTAAAGTGCAGTGTCACTGGTGATGTTAGGAGGGAAGTGTCCTTGGGTACCACTTTCCTCCATAATGACATTCACTCCAACCTCTATGAGTAGTCACATATGGCTTTATGCTCATGGCTGGCCATTCATAAATTATGATCACATTTTAGTGGCCTAAAGTCACTTGCTGATTAGTGTTCTAGGATGTGGTTTGGAGCTGTTTTATTCTCTTTTCCTCCAAGCTTTTAAATTGACAAGAGAATTTAATTTGACAATTGTTTTAAGTTCACATTGCAAAGGGATCCCCTCTGTGTTTCTCAAAACTAGTCCTTTAATTTGTGCACTTAAAATTCTCATGATTCTTTGCTAATAGAGTTCAGAGGGTTCTAGAAACTATTTGGTGAAACCTAAATATTTTCAGAACATGGTAATTGGGGTTCAGAGGAAAAGGAAATGACTTTGCTCTTTTAATACAGTCATAGTAGGCAAGAATTATGATCGTGACTAATATTTGTATGTATAAAGCTTTAAAGTTGATGAATCATTTTTATTTAGTGTTCTCATTTGCAATGTAGCATCATGGGGCAAGTAAGAAGGGAAATGTTCTTCTCATGTTTCATATGGGAAATAAATGAGTTGAGTGGCTTAGAATTACACAGTTAACAGAAGAATTAAAGGGGATTCTAGTCTCTGCAGCTGTTTCCCAGTCTTTGGGCAAAACTGTTGTATACTCTTGGCACTGTAGAACTCTGCTTGCACTTTGTATAGCTACTAATTTAGCAAACCCAAAGTTGTCCTACCTTTACTGATGAGTGACTTCCTGCTCATAGTCTAATGAAGAGTTGCTGCAACCAGAGGTATCAAAGGCAGACTAAATAAGTCTTTTGAGCACATAGGATTTTTTTTACAGTCACAAATATTGCCTTTCCTAGTTACATATGATGGCTGTTTTGAAGGTGTTTCCCACTGCAATGTCCGGCAGGGTTGGCTTCAGTACCTGTTCACTCTAGGACTTCCTCCATTTGTAGATCAATAAGAAACAATAGATACCAACAGATCCCACAGTAGGCAGTAGTACCGATGTGTAAACACCTCCTACAGTATAGTTCTTCCCAGCCCCTTGCTGTGTGTTTCTTTCATTTCACTGAAAAGTTCTGTCTCCATTAACTACTTCTAGAGCTCTACAGTCAGCTTCTTTTGAAGGGCCCCAGTCCCTAGTAAGTGTCATCAACATCTCTATTATCAGTCAAAATAGAAATCTGGCAGCCATCTTTAGATAATAGAAATGAGATCACTGTTGGCTTAGGGCTTCTGTTGAAATGTTTCCCTGATCTACTCCTCACTCGAAACTCTAACCCAATTACCTTGATTAGGGCCAACTCCGTTTTCCGCATCTGTGGTTAAATAGCCCTTCTAAGAATGCCTTCCAAGTTTAGTATCACTGGACAACAAATGTGAAACTTTGCAGAGGCCATCCATGATTGAGGATCTCCATCTGTTACGCTAAAGAAACATTGAGGTCTGGTTTATATTTTATTATTTTTATTTTTATCTTTTACTGAAAAATAAGGTTTTTTTCATACAATATATTCTGATTATGATTTTCCCGTCCCCTAGCTCCTCCCAGTTTCTTCTTTCCCTCCTCTTTTTTCCAGATTCACACCCTTTCTGTCTCTCATTAGAAAACAAAGGGGCATCTAAGGAATAATCATAAAATATGGTAAGTTAAAAGAAAAACAAACAAATTGAAATAGGCCAAAACAAACAGAAGAAAAAGAGCCAAAGAAAAAGCATGAGAAATGATACAGATGTCAACACACAGATATACACAAACCTGCACACACAGACATCCCATACAAAACTTGATAATGCATATGCAAATAACCTATAGGGCAAAAAGAGACTCTATATGCCCTGATGCAGAAATTATGAGACAAAAAAAGTCCAAAGATGCTGTTGAATTTGTTTTACGTTAGCTATCTACTACTGACCATGGAGCTACATTTAAGAGTGGTTCGTTTCCCTGGTGAGACTTCCTGGGAGCAAAGGAAACATAGCAAGAAAATGACTCCTAATAGCATTCTGCCATTTTCATAGATTGGTGTCTGATCAGCCACCATCAGAGAAGCTTCTTCCTGAAGCACAGGGGAACAAATACAGAGACACACAGTCAGACAACATGGAGAGCAAGAGCCTTTGGAACCCTCAGCTCTTAAAGGAAGGTCTCCACCAAATCCCTCACCTCAAGGCTCAGGGAACTCTTAAGAAGCGGAAGCAGAAAGAGTTTAAAAGCCAGAGGGGATGGTGGACAGCAAGGAATCATGGCCTTCCAGACACAACAGGACTGGAGCAGATATGAACTCACGGAGACTGTCCTGAACCAGATGGAGTCCTAGAGCTGAGAGAAGTGGACACATGCCTCCATCCCTAACCCAGAAGCTAGCTCCAACTGATAAGCACTTGCAAATGGTTTCTATTTTAGAAAAATTACTCTTTTTTAGATTGGAAGATTTGGTGGTGACTTGAAAATGAGTGTGGGGGAAGAGAGAGAGAGAAACAGAGAGAGGGGGGAGAGAGAGAAAGAGAGCATGCAGACGAACAGTGAGGTGGAACTGTAAGGAGTAGAAGTTGGTAGGGAACAGTGGATGTGTATATAAAGATAGAATCTGAGGTAATGGCAAACACCCTGTTTTGAAATAAATGTGAACACTGGAAAAGGAAAACCTAAATGAGATGAAATCTTTCTTCAAATACCTAGCACAGTATGGAGGAGAAATGCCCCAACCTATTCCCGTTCTAAATGTCTACTGAAGATGCAACAAAGGAGGCTGGGGTTGGGAGAAGAGGTAGGCTTGGATTGGGTATAAATGAAGATGGACTCTAGAAAGAGCCTATCAAACACTGTCTCCACGTATACTCTGGGAGAGAATCCCTCAGTTCGTACATAGTCTCTAGTTTATAACACGAGGTGTACGACTGATGGACACAAAGATTTCTTGAAGTGTAATAATTCTATAATTCTCCTAGAGCCAGAGACTAAAACTAGGAAAAGACACATTGTATCCACATGCTACTGGGTGGGTAATTGTGTGGCCAATGTTTGTGTCTTAGGTCTGCCCTTGCCCATTTTACAAGGTGACATTAAGCAGGTTGTTTTCCTGAGTCTAAATTCCATCAATGAACACTAAGATATGAAAGTTAAAAGCAGCAAACACAAAATGAATGGGAGCTTTTACTGGGGCTAAGCGCCATGCCTTGTGGTGCCCATGTATCATGTCATTGAATCTTTACTACTGCGCCATGTATAGTTGCCATCTGCTCATCCCACAGAGATGATCCCCTTTGCTGATCTTGTTATTAGGCCTTCTAGAGAAAGGGCCCACAAACTGCTGATGAGGTCCCTGCTTTTTCAGAATTTTGACTAGTTTACCTTTCCTGGCTTCCAGAAAGGACCCCAAAATATTACTTCATTCTCAGACTAGCCAGTACTTCAACTAAATGAAAACTGCAGTCTTAAGGATCCTTAAGCTTGGTTAATGGAATTATTTTAAACAAAAATAAGCACAAGTGATCATCTTTCCCACTTTTTCCTCCCTAGAGGTCAGGTACTGGGTATGATTTGCTTCTGTTTATTTAGTGACTAAGGCAAGCCTAACCCTTCTTGGGAACCCTGCCAGGATGTATTAGATACAGTGAATATGAAATACTTCATAATAATTGCAGAAATTCAATTCTGGATGCTTATTGGAATGTGTATACGTTAGACATCTGTGATGATCAGAGACCTGAGCTCAGAAAACTAGAAGAGGGAAGCTCAAGGATGAAAAAAGTTAACTAGAGCAAGTTTTATTTGAGTCGCTCAAGCTTCCAACTGGAGATCCTGATAGGCAACAGCATACAAGAGTGAGGGCACACCCTAGTGATAGCATCCCCATACGGTGGCACTGAAGTTTACTGAAGATGAGATTACCTAAGGATTAAGGGTGGATATAAACAGGAAACGATGGAAAAAAGACTCCTGTGCCTCTCCACACTAGAACGGGGAGAGAGGAGGAACCTATGAAGAGGGCTATCAAAATAAAAAATGTTTAGAGTAAATGTCCCAGAAACCATGTGAAGAAAATACTTAACAAGGAAAAAGTGCAGCTGAGAGTTTATGAAGAGACTGGCCATGGTGTCAGATGCTTGAAGGTCACTGATAATACTGACGAGGGCTGGTCCGACGTGCTGTGGGTGAAGTTTGCACAAAATGATGTGTATGATTTGCGTGTTTGATCTTACAACCATCCTATTCTTTTTTTCCTCTTTCTATCTATACTGCAAAGACATGGCTTCTAACATCCTTTGCCAACTGGCTTCAGACCAGGTTGACTCAATGGGAGATCCTGGCAGTTGAAGAAGAGAAGGAAAAGATAAGGATAACATCCCCGGCAGGGCTTATCTTCTATAGTTGGCTACCGCTGGACAGTCCCTTCTCTCTGGTTCGAGTTCTTTGTGGACAGGCCAGCTGAGTATCTGGCCTCCTAGAAACATGGAGACAGTATCTCTTTTCTCAGTCCCTCTCATTCTCTGGGAGGTAGTGGGTTTCTGCTATAGTTAGTACTAGGGCTGCCTTGTTATCTGGTCACCTTTCATCTTTTCCTTAAGAAAGCCCACCCCCTAGAAATATCTAACTGCAGTCATCTATCTCGGATCGTCAGCATCCTGGGGCTCACGTTCCACACATTCTGGGACATTATTTAGGCATCCCTGTGGTTTCCAAGCATACTTTTGAGAAGGACATGGGGAGCGCAGGTCCCAAGAACAACAGAACCCTGTGTGTTCTAGGGGATGGCCTGTGGAGTTAACTGATAGCCTTTCTGTGTAGTTAAGTAGAGACTCTGCTTCTAAGACATAATGGCTTCTCCAGATGGAGTGGGCGGGGCTTGTTCATAAGAAAAGCTTAAGCAAACAAACCTGCTACCACAGTTTCTAAGTATCTCATCTGAAGGAATGAGAAGAAGCTAGTACACATAAATTAACTTAGCATGCTTCATGTGAGTGGGGACAAATTCTTTGGGCTATATAAGTGGAAAGGGGGTCCTCAATTTCAGCAAATCACATTATTTCTTAGATTAATTATGAGTTTCCGATATCTTAAGATTTTAGGATTCTGAGCTTCCTAGCCATTGAGTTTCTCGGTATGATTATTGTGTTTGCGGCTTTCCCACTAACAGGTATTACCTGTCTAATAACGACCATCCAGAGTTTGCTGATTATTTTCCTTGTCTTTTTTAGCCCATCCCAGAGTCTGTATCCTTGGTAGGGGCTATTCTGTCGTCTCCCTGCTGGCACTCAGCCGGTATCTCTTTATGGTGGAAGTTTTCACTAAGCTTGGCCATTACTGCTCTTTTTCTCTCTTACTTCCATCACTTGTGTTGGGAACCCTTGATGGTTGCCTTCTGCATCTGTGTGTCTCTGTACAAAGTCCCTTCATCTAATCCATAAGCATTAATCCCTGGAGCCCTCTTGGCATTGCTTTTTCTTTCCCACCATGCCCAGGATGAAAGACCCAGATATTCCCTGGAGCTCCAGAGGAAATTAAGAACAAGCAACCTTTGCCCCCTGCCACTTCTTCAGTGTTGATCACATCTGCTCCTTAAGATTCTAGCTGCCCTTGATGAGTTTTGCTTCAAGATCCTTGGATGACTTCCCATTCCTTCTGAGTTCTGATTGGTTCTGATTGACGGTCTTACACCATGGCACATCACTACCAGTCTTCTGACATTTCCAATCTTACAGGGCCTTGGGGGACCAAAGCAGCCCCTGGAGCCTTGGTCACCATGAAGCCATTCTGATTCACTGGGAAGAACTCTCCTCCTCAGTGCCACAGGACACAGCTGTCCCCAGTGTCTCACAGAGAACCCTCCCTGACAATGAAATTAGGTCCATTTCAAATTTCCTTGGAATCCCCTCCCGTGAACGCAGATTCAAATTTGAGCACGGGATCCAAGAGCTGTGGCATTGTCAAGATTAAATGGCTTCTGCTACTGGATCCTGGAAACACTAAATTCAAAAACATGAAGAATTCTTTTCTTTCAGAGTCTAGAGTCCTTGTGTAGACTATGAGTTTTCAAAAGAGGACTTATAGGGTGTAGCATGTTCCTGTGTTCTTTGCTGTGGAGCATGTCCATCAATGAGCTTGTACAAGCAGGTCCTGCAGTTGGGGCAAGCTGGCTAATGGTAGTGTCACTGATTTGGAACAATTATGAAACCTTTTCTGTTTTTAAAATCTTTATCTCAGACCAGGTAGGGGTGGCGCACACCTTTAATCCCAGCACTTGGGAGGCAGAGGCAGGCAGATTTTTGAGTTCGAGGCCAGCCTGGTCTACAAAGTGAGTTCCAGGACAGCCAGAGCTACACAGAGAAACCCTGTCTTGAAAAAAAAAATAAGTAAATAAGTAAATAAGTAAATAAATAAATAAATAAAATCTTTATCTCAAGGTGACTGGACAGACTTGCCCATGAGAGGTTATTTCTCAAACAGATGACACCATCCCATCGAACAGTAACTTAGGCTCTGTGCTCTGCTAAACTGGAGCTTGAATTTTGACAAGTGCCAAGTGACATTGGAAAAAAACATCACCTTCCTGAGACTCAGATTTTGTATTAGTAAAATAGAACCAATGGAGTCCAACTAGGAGGTATTGCCCTAGTGCCTGGAGCATAGAAAGATTCGACGAATGCAGCTCCCCCTTTGTTGGGCAGTATAATTCAGATGCTGCTTACCTCTTAGAAGCCCCATTCCATCAATACCTCCAAGTTCTTCTCCAGTATGTAAACTATGGGTGGAAACCAGAGAAACAGGTAGAAGCTTGAATGTCTTAGGGAAGATCAAATGGAGGAAAACAAACCTCTCTGAAATTTCAACTCATCAACAATGGCAGCAGTTGGAGTAACTTTGGATGCCTGGACTGAATCTTGACACTACACTTTGAGGTAAAATCCATAAGGATTTCTTCATTTCATATTCCAAATCTGGGAAGTATTTTCTTCTCTAATGCCAATTTATTTTTAATGTTGTTATATGATCTTTATTATAAAAATAACTCACACTAAATCCCTCCACCCAAACATATCAGATATTTTCATTTTTTTCTGATGACTCTTAGACTTTGTGATACATATGGGTTGAGGCTTTGTCTTAAAATATTTTTGATTTTATAATACTAAATCAAATATTATTATGAAGATTAAAGTATGGCAATGTTTGAAAAATATGCATAATCATGTTTTTGCTCTTGGATAAGTTTGTGGTTTGTAATTCCTTTACCATTTTTCTGTCATGACAATCTTCATGCCTAAAGCTAGGGAGATATTTTGAAATACTAATTTTTCATATTTCTGACCTGCTATCCAAATACAGAGAGGTGGGGCCCTTTTCCCACTTGGAGGTGGCTCAAGGCTCAGCTAAAAACATAGGCATCTACAATGACTAAAGCTAAGAAGGCGTTTATAAATAAAACGTGGATTTGCTTAGACAAGGTTTATACCGCGCCTCCACCCTCGATATTTAGTTTTCCCCTCTCTAGTTTAGTTTTCAAGAGGCAGAGGTGGGAATGTGGGTGGAGAAGGACTAAAGGCAGAGGCAGAAACAGTCTGGAAAGATACAGAGGATCTGAGAAAATCATGGATGATAACATGGTTCTCTCTTCTCATTTGTTAATGTCTCCTCAACCACCCAGGGTTCAGGGAAAATGAACAGGAAGAAAACCAAGATCAGAAAAGGAAGTGAGAACCTAAGATCTACCTCCTGGTAGGACAATCATGAAGGTGGCAAGGTCCCCCTGATAGGGGCTGTGGGTGACATGAGATCCAAGAAAAAAGTTCCTAGCCCTATTATTACCCACTCTGCCTTAGAGATAATAGAAATGATGGGAAGAAGCTGAGCCCCCAGGCACTATAAAAGTGGGGTCAGGAATAACCGAACATCAACCCCACACAATCCCATGATGCTTCAGCATGAGTAATCCCAGGATTCTGTTGTAACTCTATATGCAGGAAAACTTTAATGACTGACATTAAAATTTCAAGGCCCACCGAAGACATGGTTTTCAGAGTCAATATTGAATTAAATTACAGAAATAGGTCTTTCACTGAAGGTGGAATCCAAACTTTATATTTGCCACACGTAGGATTCTTTCTTTGTTCTTTCTAGTTTATGTTTGCTCAGGAATTTATCGACTGGTTACTTGACTGAGCATGAAGCATATATGTATACTCATAAATGCATTGTTTGCATTATAGATTATGATCTTGTTTTTATTTTTATTTTATGTATATGGGTATTTAGCCTGATGTATGTATGTGTACGACTTATATGCCCGGTGCCTGCAGATGCCAATAGATGGCCTTAGATCCCCAGGGACTAGAGTTAGAGATGGTTGTGAGCCTCCATGTGGGTACTATAAACTGAGTCTAGGTCCTGTGGAAGAAAATTCAATGCTCTTAACCACTGAGCAATCAATCTCTCCAGCTCTTAGATAATTGTAAATTAATTGCTTCATGAGAACTTATTGGGTTAAAATATATAAATAATTTCATATCTCTTGTTTCATAGTTTCAGATAATTTCCCCCCAAAGAATTGCTTTAATTTACCTGGATAGCCAAAATCATTACAGATATTGACCTAAACATATATTCACTAGCTTTAGCTAGTAGTATTCAAGAGGAAATATTGCTAATGGAGTGCTAGCAGACTTTATTTCAATTCAGCCGAGGTTTTTTTTTAAATTGCCACAGGGCTTGGAGCTTATGCCCGGGACTCATTTGTGAATTGAATTTCTATGTGTATTTGATTTTACTTCATGCACAATAATTATCTTTAAATAGAACCAATCATCTTTGCCTTTAACAGCTTCCATTTTTGCTAATGAACAGCATGCTGCAGAGCAGTCAGCATGCACCTCGACCTTCCTTCCCATCCCGTGTCCGTCCTCAACCTCCCAGCACTGAAACATGTGTCTCTCATCAGGTGAGCTCAGACAAGACCACCTAAAAGACCAAGTTCTCCCTTTTTGGATGAGACAGACAGGTTCTAATTAGGCAGCACCAAAATTATAGGGAAATTATTCACTTAAGAAATGGAGAGGAATGTGGCTGGGCAAACCATCATATTATATTAATAGTTGTGGGCACTTGGGAGTTCAGACTCAATATCATTGGCTGACATTTACTAAAGGAAATAACTCAGATGAGGAATATACCTTGGGCGGGGATGAACAGCATGAGCCTTGTGTAAGCAAATCCATGTTTTATTTATAAAAATGAGCCTTAAAAACTGTAGCCCCAGAAACACTTCTTAAGATTACTTTCTTCTACTCAAATTTAACCAAGTTGAGAGGCCCTAGAAGAGAAACTGGAAGGCGCCTCGCTGGAAAGGAGGGTCCTATTTTTGGTATAGTTCCTGCCTCAGGTGAGGTAGCTGTGACCCTGGTCTGTGCTTTGGCTGCCACAATATTTGGCTCTTTTGGAAATGCTATTTTTTACCCCCATGTCTTCCTTTTGTCAGTGTATATTGGACTGCTTTTATTAACAATCAAGCGTGCCTCTGTGTCTTCCATCTCAGGAAGGATTCACGGTCTCTCATTCTTCTCCATATGTTGGTAGTTTTCCTTCCTTACCTTAGCAGCTAGACTGTTTTTCAAATCACAATCTCTCCTCTTTCTCTACTTCTTTCCTTTACCATCCCTCCAATACACAGCCACTTGGATGGATCAACCTTACAGTTTCACCAAAGTAACTCTTGCTATAGTCTACTAGACTCATGCCTGGTGCTAAATCCACTAAATGTCTTTGGGTTCTCATTGTACTGAACTTAGCATAGAACTTTTCTCTTGTCTCCCAGTCTCCTGTCTTGGTTTACTCTCATTTCAACTGTCACATTCACTTGGTTCTCTGTTATCTTTCCAGTTGCCCTTCTGGAGCCTTCTTTGTTGGATACTTATCTTTGACCTGAACCTTTAATATTGACCCTATTGCCCTCACTCACCATCTCTACTTCCCTGAGCTCATTCATCTATTTATCTGGATGCCAATGTCTGCTGTACTCTTCTATCAGTTTTGTGCATCACTTTTGATGTTTAAGTTTGCCTGTGTATACCATCCACCTGGCCTTTCTCCAAGGACCTTTGAAGTTATCTTATGTCATAGTGAATTCATCACAACCTGTTCCCTCTCAAGTGTTCATCATTTGGAAATATTCTTAAAAAAAAAAAAAATCCCCAATAAAACTTCAGGAAAAATATGGTGAAAGTTCTGTTTTTCTTTTTTTTTCTCCCCTAGGTTATGTTTGTTTGCTTAAAGATTTAGTTATTGATTAATTGATCAGATTTAGATTATGTTTTTCCACCAGTCAAGGAGAAAGCTTTGCACTTAATTATCAGCCTAGAAATACTTCCTGTTTAACCAGAATTGCTTCCTCAATTCTATTAAATCTGCTTAATCAATATTATTGCTGATACATAAATGTTTTTGCAAATCCTGAATTGTTGAAAAATAGGATATGTATCTTACTTTTTAAACTATTAGCATTGAAAGCATAAATTTACTGTGTTCTCAGGCACTGGTGGAAATAGGCTAAATGCAAATAAATTGGAATTCACATTAAAAAAGAAAGGAAAAGAAAAGATCTGGTGCTTTGAAATGTTTCCAACTATGTAAAAAACAATCACAAAGGCTGATTCTTTCCCTCTGTGGCTATTGGATGAAGTTGCCCTGGCAGAAGCTACTCATCTGGGACATATCTTAATCACATTTCTAGCCAAACTTTTGCAAAAACACATCAGCCAAGAAGGCCCTGAATACTAATGACAATCCCTTACGTTTGCATAAGCAAAAGCCTGCCTGAGGGACCACCTCACAATCTGCAAACCTTTGTCAGTCATGAGCCGGACTCTCCAGCTGTCCAGCCTGTTAAGCCATCCTCTCTTTCTATGTTACAGATGAGGAGACTAAGGTCCGGATTGAGGAAAGGCCAGTATACTTGTGAAGTCTTCCGGCTTGCAAACCTCCAGTGCAATCTCTGTATCTTGAGTCTAGGGTTACTCCTTGCCCTGGGCTGCCCCCACCTGGCTAGGATCCCAGCAGTCTACTGCTGCTCTCTTTCAGGGATCGGGGCTCATTGATTTTACCTGAGGAGAGAAAGCATAGAGGAAGAGAGAAAGAAGATTTGGAATAGCCTCACAGAGACACATAAGGTTAAGTTGGCTTGAAAGTTGGGGCTCTGAGGGAGAAGCAATAGAAGAGGCTGGGGAGGTATCAGGAGCCAGAGCAAAAGGGCATCTTTCATAGCTAGCTGGGTTAAGGTGTTTAACAGCCCCTTCCTGCAACTGAGAATGACGCACTAGACGCCAGTTCTTCTCATACTGCAGGACACATTTAAAAAGCAGATTCCCAACCTGTGCTCTCACACTCCAGAGGACTCTCCTGTGAACTCAATCTGGAGAAAAATTTCCCCATGCAAGACTGAATAGATAACCCAGTACTCTTCTCCCACCAACTCCTCATGACCCCAAATCTCACCCTTTATCTATCATTTAGAATAATTATTTGTGTTCTATTGTCTTATAAGTTTCTTTGTTGATAGAAACATCTCATATTCAGGTGTAATCACATGCCGTATCTAGTTTCTAACACATAGTAGGTGCTCAGAAACTGATAGATACATAAACAAATGAGAAAAAGAAACCTGGGGTCAAGAGAGATCCTGGGGTTGGAAATTTAAGAGAAACAGGGCAAGAGCTGGGGAGATAGCTTATTGGGAAGACAACTCATGTCAAGTTCAGGCCTCACACACACATGTGCAACCCCAGACAAAATATAAACACTGAAACATACATATATGCATAACACACACACACACACACACACACACACACACACACACGCACACATATGCAAACCTGGAGAGAGAAATGCATTCCATTTTAGCCACAGGTGAGGCACTCGGGTGAGTTAATAGTTCCTCCACTGCTCAAATCCTCATTTCCTTTACACTGGAACTGAAGATACCAGAGTAGCTTCTAGAGAGAACTGCATTCACTCTGCTGACAACAGCGAGGCTTCCACAGGTCCATCAGAGCATCCTTCTCTCTCTCTCACATCTGATTTCCATTCTTGCTGAGTATGAAACTGCTTCCCAACTCAGGTGGGCAGAATGATACCTCTCTGCCTTTTCTTTCTTCTCCTTCCCCAAGCAAGTGTATTTTTGTCGAGGCTCTAATCAACTGGGCTATTTGGGATGTAGTCTTAATTTCCTCTGCTCTGAGGTACTAGAATAGTTCCAGGATTGTAGAATGTTCCAAGGCCTGTGTGAGCCAGAGTCAAAGTCTCTTCTCCACCCACTGTCATCTCACCAGATCTTCTCATGAGCAGCTTTTTTTTTTTTTAAATATAAGTTCTAATTCAGGAATTTTTGGAGGAAGTTTCAAGCTACTGGATCCAAGGATTCATTCTCTTTATATCACAGGGTTTTTTTTTTTATTAAATTTCCCCATAAACTCATTAATGTGTCCTTTTAAAAATGTTTGTTTCTGGGTAGAGTGGTGGCATATGCCTGTAATCTCAGGACTTGGGAGGCAAAAGCAGGTTCATCTCTGAGATTGAGGTCAACCTGATCTGTAGAGTGAGTTCTAAGCAGCCTGGGCTATACAGAGAAACCCTGCCTTAGAAACAAAACAAAACAAACAAATAACAATGACACAAAGCAAACAAACAAAAACGTGCTATTTCAGATTTTCCTTGATATAATGTCAACTTCCAGAGAGTAATTATTTCCTGTGCCTAAGTTAGTCTACTTTTGTGAATCCATCTCTACTGGGCAACACTAATTAGCCTGCTAATAAATGGATGCTATCATGGTCAATATTTATCCTTGCTTCTTGATCCTCCACACCACTCTCCTCACACCTGCATATTCTCTTCAGTTGCTTCTGGGTTTCAAAACTGAAAGAGATGGACTTCTATTTCCAGGCACTGCCAAGGCATCGAAAACAATGAGTTATTTACCTCACCTCTGCAACTGACAGAGTTAGAGATCAGTTCAAGAAGGAAAACACAAAGAGGACAAATGTTTATATAAACTCCACGGTCACTCGATCTTGTGGGTGTGGCCCGTACCCATACTCATTGGCACTGGCATCTATGCACAGGCGTCTGCTTCTTGGAAGGCTTGAAACTGCCAAGGATGGACTGGAACCACCACCGTGGTGCCTGGCACTGTCCAAGTGTTGGCAGTCAAGTTCTATACTGAACCTGTCAATCCTGAGAAAACTGAGATGGTTGGCTTTACCTGGGAGAACATGCTGTTCAGCACCAGAGCAAGGTAAACCAATGGTCTCAGAAAGTTGACTAAAATCCCAGAAAGCAGCTGCCAGCCATTGAGGAACAATGAGTTAGTGGATGCAACCCGAGTGTTTGTCTTTGGCATGAAGAGATGGGGGTCTATTTTCTGTTATTTTGGGGGGAGTTCCTTTACTGGATTAAACTCCAGTTGGCCACATTAGTAACAGAGTTGATGACACGTAACCCACTTGTGCCCTTTTTTTTTTCTCCTGCTATTTCTGGTAGCGTTTCACACATCACCCGCTTGTATTTAAAGCCATGCCTTCAAGCCTGCTACAGAAGTAGAGGAGAAATATTGTGCAGAGTTCAGAGCTGAGGCGAGCACTTTGAGCGCTGGTAGAACAAGTGTTTAAAAAGGGACAGGTCTTCTCTCCATAAAGTTTTCAACAGCTGAACACAAAAATGGTGGCAGCAGTTGCACAGCTTGGTCTTCATGCAGGTCCCCAACAACTAGAGCAGGGACTGTCCCTGAATCTGTGCCCGCCTGTGGATTCTGGCTCCCTAACTGGGCAACCTTGTCTGGCCTCAGTGAGAGAGGATGCTCTAAACATGCAGTGACTGATGTGCAGAGGAGGGGGGAAATCTGGAGAGGGGTCCTCCTTCTCAGAGAAGAAGGGGAGGGGGAGATGGGGGAAAGAGCTACAAGGGGAGCCTGGGAGGAGAGGGGGCCTGATATTGAGATATAAAGCGACTAAATCAATTAATTAGTTAAATTGATTAATAAAAGATGGCGGAAATTCTGAGCTGTTCTCCGAAGAGAGGTGACCGAAGAGCACATTGTGTCTCTTGTGCTCCACAACAATAGTTTTTATGCTCTGAAGTATTGTTTGAGCTAAGAAGAAAGATTTTATTATGACATGACACCTTCCTTCTGCAGCCTAATACAGATGTGTCTGTAACCCCAACGCTTATGTCATAGTATCTGTATGCTGTCATGACAGAAGGCCTGGAATTGGGTACTTAATAGGGAGACTGGTAAGTTTAAGATTAAGATGCTGATTGTAGCTGCTCTGTGCTTCCCCTGGAGAGACTCCTAGGCCTCACATGGCAGAAGGCAGACGGACAAGAACTGACAATTATGCAAAGCTTGTTTTACACAGAATTGAATTCGTTCATGAAAGAAGACTCCCTCATGGCCTAATCATTATTAAAAGGCTTTCTGCCTTAATACCATTAAATTGGCTATTACATCAATTTTGGAAAGGATACATTCAAGCCATAGCAATTCATAGGAGCAGGCGATACAGAATTCACTTAAATAACATATTTCTATATCCTGGACCGTGTTTCTGGCTCATGCTTGAGATGTCTTAAAGATGAGATACCTTGCTATTTCTATAGTGGTGGGGAAAGGTCAGAGTTACATTAGGAGTAAGGTGTAATTCTCTGGTACCAAACAGACATGCTTGTCAGAAACTGCTAGTTCTGGTAGAGTGACTACAAATATATATATATATATATATGATAATTGTTGAAACTAAGTGTGAGTGCCAGTGAGCTCTTTGGTAGCCATCATGAGCATTACTCCATGGTAGTCCAAGACTAAGAAAAACAAGCTGTTCTACACAGGCTGAATGAGCCCTCTTAGTTAATGGACTTAGAACTAACCCCACAGTACAGCACAACTCCATGTTAAAGGAGCTTGGTTTCTTCTCCTTTGTTGAATATGTCCCAGAGAGGAGACCAGAACCTTAGCAAGACCTGTAATGAAGGCTTCCTCGGGTTATCTAAACAAGGCTCAATTACTGTCTGGGGTTGCTTTCTTTTGAATGAGGCCTTCCCAGTCTTCAACACCACGCAGACATTAGCAGTGTAGAGGAGAGCCTTAACATTTTATATCAACTTCCTCTTAATTGATAAGTACTCCCACCACTTCCAGGCACAAGACTGGTCCCTTGGCCTTGACCCAGCTTCACAACTCTCCCTCCGATACCTTCCCAAAAGGAGGTGATGTCGTTTACCTTGAGAGGTTCTAACTCTGCCTAGTTAGCAGCCAGCTGCAACTCCTCAGAGCCCTGATTAGGCATTTGAAAAGGTGGAGCACTTCTCACCAAATGATTGACAGTGGCCTCTATAGCACACACCTGCTGCTTTAAAATCCCCATAAAATGTCAGAGGGAGTGTAAGTGAGATATCACAGAGGTGCTAAGCAGGCTACAAATGTTAAGTGTTAGGTGATGGGAGTGTTTGGGTCTCAGCTACTGGAAGAAAACAAAGTTAGATGTTCATTTCTAAAGAGAGAGCCAAGGGGTGGGCTCGCACAAGGCTGAGTGGCTAGTGAGCTTGGACTGGGTGTTCAGCACTGACAGCCTTTGTGGTTACTGTGTGATTGGCCTCAGGTTGTTTCTGCTAAATGTAGAACCTCTTTCTGGGGACCAGGTTGGGACAGCCTAGAGTTATTTCTGGACATCCAGTGACCTTTAGAAAAAAAAAAAATCAGTCCTTCATATTTGAAACCAGTCCTTTGTGGGCTAATTCTGGTTCCGAGTGCTCTCTCAGTGTCCCTGTGAGCACTATGAGATTGACTGGGTTACTGGGTTTTCTTGTAGGCGGGCTGCCAGATCTAGGCAGGTGGCCCAACACTAAATCAATCCAAACATCGTCTTATCTCCAAGCCAAGCGATTCTGCTTGAACAGCCAAACCTAGAAGGTGCTGAAGAAGCTTCCAGGGTGTCTCTTGAAAGCAAGAGGTGAAGAGCTGGGTATGGAACTGGCTTATCACATTTAGGGGGCAAGCTGAGTTTAAACATTTTTACCAAGATGGGTTTCAGCAGGAGAGAGCACAGAGAAGAAATTGCCTGGAAAACCCTTCTAGGAGGCAGAGAGTATTTGAGAGGAATCAGTTTGTCTCTTGTCTGATGTATGTGGTGAGAACGGGCAAGCCTGGGGTAGTGCACAATGGACATAGATGACTTTGTACTGTGTGACTCATATGAATCAAGACTTTTTATTTGGTAAGGGTCAGTGTAGTCATCGACTGCACTTGGGGCCAAGTTGCATGAGTATTGGATGCAGCAAGGAAAGTTCTGAGATCTTTAAAAACTAAGCATCTGAAGCAGACTCCAGTATCCTGGAAAGTAAAGAAACTTGTCAGTACCCATGCGATAAGCATTTATTAAGCACCTGTGGGTATAACAGATGCTAGAAAGCTCTGAGGAACTCTGCTTGCTATTGTAAAGAGCTATAGACTTTATGGCAGTTTCTTCTCCTAAGTATATGCTCAGAAGCAGAATATGACAAGAGAGTATGTCCTGGGGACAAGGATAGCACAGAGGTTGGAGTGACATACATACATACATATATATATATATATATATGTGTGTGTGTGTGTGTGTGTGTGTGTGTGTGTGTGTGTG
>NW_022196900.1:65088680-65119547 GCF_008632895.1 Mastomys coucha | reverse complement strand
GCTCTTGAAGTGATGTCATTACCACCCTTGTAAAACTGACTCCATTTGCAGGACAAAGACCTCCTGATGCCTCCCCCTCCAAATAGACTGGCTTTCACTGAATAGGCACTTCTATTTCTCCATTTTATTTATCTCTTTTTGTGTTTTAAGAAATTCCTTCCCTCCATGAAGTCATGAGATACTTTCCTCTGTTCTCCCTAACTGTTTTAGAGTTTTGCTTCTGCCTTTGTGAGCTACAATCCTCCTGAAACTAAGTTTTCCAGGTGTTTTGGAGATATTATCTGTTCTGAACTTTTTATCATATAGACGATTTCTTTAATTACTGATTAAATTATTTACTGATTAAACTTTTTTCTTTCCTACCAACTTCTAACGTCCTTTATCAAATTTCAGTTCCCACATTTCATCTCTAAGTTTCATCTCTAAGCTCTTTTTTCATGGTTTATCTCATTATCGATACCATGATTTTAATTATTACAGCTTTGTCAGCAATGTTTCATAAGGTAAATCTTCTTGTTCCCCCACTGAATTGCTTATTCTTAAATATTATTATCCTCATTATTACTGTGTGTTCACACAAGTATGTACGTGTGTGTGTGTGTGTGTGTGTGTGTGTGTGTGTATGCCACAGCATAGTGTGGATGGAGGTCAGAGGACAATTTTGTACAGTAAAGTCCTCTCCTTCCACCATGGAGACTCTGGGGATGGGATTCAGGAAGCTGGGCTTCCATGACATGCACTTTTACCCACTGAGCCACCCCCCTGCCTGATTTGATTATTTGTGACCTGTCACTCTTTCTTGTAAATTTTTAGGATCAACATTTTGATTTGCATAAAAACCCATTGCATTGATTTAACCTTTGAATTCTCTAGATTTTTTTGCATCAATTTGTAAAAAGAGAAAATGCCACCTGAATGGTTGTCTTCTCAGATAAGAATGTGATTTATTTCTCCATTTATTTGTATCCTTTTTCTGTTCTTCAGTGAAGTTTAATAATTTATTCTTATAGATATGCCGACAGATGTGTACATATGTTTTGAATGATCTGTGTCCTGGTGTCTTGCATTTTTTTCTGCATTGTAAATGGTGTTTACAGTTTCTAACTTGTTACAGGTTTGCTATAACAACTGAATTTTGATTGTCTAGATGGTAACCTGAAACGGCTGTGAAAACTTCACAGCTTATAGCATCTTTCATAATTTCCAGTGGATAATGTTACATTTGCAAAATGAGGTGATTTTGATACTTTATTTCCCCCCAAATTATGACATTTGGTATTTGCTGCTATTGACTGCTTTGCTATAATCCCTGGCACAGCCTGTCTTTTTTTATCTTGGGGGTACTGTCAGATTTTATTCTTAATTGACTAATTCTTTTGCAGCTTTTTTTTTCTGTCTTCTTTAATGTGTTTAGAATGTTGAACTTCATCCTCTTGCCTCTTTTTACGATGGTCTTTCCTGCCAAGGTCTTAGACAATAATGAACTAGATTATGCAATAACAAGAAGTACCAAGCTCTGAGCTGAAGGCAACAGAGGTCTGTTCATGCTCCCAGTCCTGACAAGATTGGCAGATGCTCCACTGTACACAGCTCCTCAGATACCTAAACTGATGAAGGCACCCACATTTGGCCTCTTCAGGGTCTGAAACATAGGGTTTCTTAGTCCCCATGGTCATGGCTGCAAACCCTGCAGCATGGACTCAACTCACTTCTTCCCTATCTCCAATGTTGAAGCCACACCTGCAGTGTGATGATGTTTCAAGGTAGGACCTTTGGGATGTAATTATAGTTAGAGGAGACCATGACAGAGCGTTCCATGTGATGGGGTTAGTGACCTGATGGTAATTTGGGCTACTCTGCTTTGTGCTTCTGGTGGGCAGGTTGAGTGCTTCTAGCCCAGGAACTTTTTGGATCTGTGAATGAAACACACACACACTAGCTTATTTTTGAAATGCCTTGGCTAACTCAAAGCCTGGGTAGTTCTAATCCTCCTCCGCCTGGCTATCATAGATTTCCCTCTGGTACTTCTGACTCAACACCCTCTAAATCTGTGATCTGTCCTTGCTGCCCTGTTCCTCCTGGGTAGCCTCCTAGTCTCTGCTGTCTAAGATGCCTCCGGGCAGCCCTTCTGGGGGTCGCATTCCTTCTCACCTACATTTTGGATGATTTTCTTTCTGCAGCTCTAAATCTGATCCGTCTCCCTCTAAAACCTGGCAATCCTCCTCTCTCCTCCTCTCTCCCATGTCCTAGCCCATACAAATCTAAGGGTCCTGCCTTGTCTCCCTTTGCCCAGCCATTGGCCGCTGGCATGTTTATTGATTGATCAAAAACCAATTGGGGACAAGGACCTTCAGTGTTTGGACATGCAGATTCCCAATTAATTCAAAGCATCAGAACCAGTCCCCAACAGCCTTATGAAGAAAGACGCCAGACAGCTTGCTTTCTCTACATCCCCTGTGTGAGGACATAGTGGGACAGTGGCTATCCTGTAAGAAGGGTTTCTCCACGGCATATTCCTGCTGGTGTCCTCCCATACTGCACTGGACGGCTTCACTGCAGCCCCAGTTCTGAGCATATAGCCTGTTCACTCTGTGTCATCTATACCATCACTTTAAAAAAAAAAAAACAAACACTGCCTTATTGTGACACAGATTCAAGACTACTGCATATTGTGAATTGCAACCTTTCTAGAAACAATAACTGAGGGGGAAAAAAAGACTTTTCAACAAGTAATTTTCCCACTGATATTCATTTATCAAATTGAAATATCTTTATTTGGATTGTGCTATGTTGAAATGCTTGGTTTTTTGAAATTGCTTTATGAGTTGCTGACTTCAGTTTCATAAATAATTATCAAATTGTTAAATTTGATAAATTTGTTTTAAAAAATTGTGACACCTCTCTGACCACACAGTCATGAGGGCATCAACTAGGCCCACATGCAAGGCCCTGTGCTTGGAAACTGAACACTCTGTAGATTAGGTGAATTAAATACTCCACTCTAAGTAGAGAATCACATGAAAGTAGACAAGTGTGAGCATGCATGCATATATGTGTGTGAGCATGTGTGTGTGATCAACACATGTACACATATGTCCGTACATATGTTCATGCACTTGGTGATTTACTCATGTTGTAAAGAACTGACTGATATGATTATGAAGGCTCAGGAGCCCCACAGTTTGCAGCCAGCAAGCAGGGGATTGATGTGAATCCCATTCCAAAGCAAAAACAATGTTCTAGAATAGTAACCAGCCAGGTACTTTCTTCTTTCTTGTTTCATTGTTGAATTCTACCAGATCTTTATTTATTCCTTATAGTACTTTTTATCTTAAATTCTTATTGGGTGGTTATACCTGAGTACTGTATTTACAACATTTCCCACAGTTTCCTCTTCTTTACCTTTTTTCTGTTTCTGTTCAGATCTGCAGTTAATCAGATGAGGCCCACCTGAACAACGAAGGGCATCAGCTTCATCCAATCTATCATAAAATAGTGATATTTGTCAGAAACAACCCGCATAGACACACTTAGAACAGTATTTGACTAAATGCCAATGCTCCTTATGGCCCAGTTAAGTACATGCATAAAAGTAGGCAAGAGAGATATTTTAATAATCTTCTTTTGATAAATGATAGACAGCTAGATAAAACTCAGTTACCATATAGAAGACTCAAGAAACACTAAATCAACCAGTGTGGCCTAGTGGAGATCATTGGCTACAAGCTATGTTCTTGTAAGAGGAATAGGCTCACCTAAGAGTATAGGGTGGGGACAATAGGGCCAGGCAGGTAGGTTGTCCTGTCAGTAATTCAGACAGCAGCCAGGCACAGTGTTAGGAATGAGAGCTAGGCACAAGTCCAACTACTGTGGCTATGTTTCTTTAACTGATAAGGGTCTGTCTCTTGTACCACTTCTGAATGGCCTCAGGAGTGTGCCTGAGGTTTGAAAGCTTCACCCCAAAGACCTCAGTCATTGCCTTGGCAGGTGCAGCTTGATCTTTTGACATTCTGACATGACATTGTCCTTTCCAAGGTTCATGCTTGAGAACACTCAATCAAGTTCAAAAAATTGCAAAAGAGTCTCCTAATATTTTCTGCAGCTTTGATGATTTTGTCTGCGACCACACTCTAAACTATCCATGTGGCCTCTGGGCCTCAGGTTGGACACAATCAATGGAGCACTGTCACTGTCATCTATTTACTTCCACCTCACAAAGGATGACACACACCTACTTCCTAGAGGAAGAGTCTGTGTAGCCACCTGTTGCTTAAATTCTGGCACTTCCTCTGAGAAGGAGTGGAAATTCCCTCCCTCTTCCCTTATGTGACACAGAATGGCCTGTGCCAATGTCCTGGGCCACATAAGGTCTGCTTCTTCAGCCTGAGTCCTAGAAAAGTCTTGAGGACAAAGATGTGGCCTGAATTGGTACCACAACCTATTTGGAGCCAACACAGATGCTGAGTGAAAAATCAAGCTTTGTTACCAATGTAATGTTCCTAAGTGAAGAGCTGCTCACACATCTTGAATGTGTGAGTACAACTGAGTGCCCAGTTCGTGCCATTATATTTTGGCAGGAAGCCCCAGGATGTCTTCGCAGACTCTAGCCATACCTCACAGCTTTAGAAGCCACTTTGATATATCAGCTCAGCAGTGCAACTTGGTCAGAGCTGCTCTCAGTAGCTAATGGTCTCTTGGAGCCTAGAAAGCAGGAGGCAGTTCACACTGGCTGAAAACCTTCATAGGAAAAACTGTAAGCTTCAGTTATCCCCCAATGAAGCCTTCACTTCCACCCAATTCTGTTGTTCAATGTATTATTTTTT
Source organism: Mastomys coucha (assembly GCF_008632895.1). Classification (NCBI taxonomy): domain Eukaryota; kingdom Metazoa; phylum Chordata; class Mammalia; order Rodentia; family Muridae; genus Mastomys; species Mastomys coucha. The sequence continues at coordinate 65,114,724 of NW_022196900.1, read as the reverse complement.
TCTTGGATTCCATATAACTGCCCCCCAAACTGTCTTTAAACCTAAGCCAGGGCTAGTTGGTTCCTGTTTGTTTGCAACCAAAAGAGCCTTAATTAACATACCAAGCACCTAAAATTACCCTGATAGTATTCAGATTCATGCTTTAAATGTTGGCTCAGTGAAGGACAGACCCTGTCACCATGCTCCTCAGCAGTGGGGGCTGGAGAAGAAACCTGGGGCTAAGAAAGGTCTGGCCAGAAACAAAGCAGAGCTGGAGTTTTCCCATCTCCATGTGTTTCCATCTCCATGTGATGATTCTCTCTTCTTCCTCACCTGCCAACAGGCCTGGTGGGTCCACTGCCCAGACTTCCAGAAAATGGCTAATGTAGAACATACCTGAGCGGAGCTCTCTTCTGGGCCAATGGGTGGCCCTTAGCAGGGCTCTGCTTGGCCAGGTGGGTACTGGGTATTTTTGGTTCCAGTTGCATATTGTTGCCTGCAACTTCTTGGCAATCTTCCAGATAACTCCATTAAAATATAATTGCTTTTATTAGGAGAAAGGACAGACAGGCACTAACACATGGAACTGATTTTGTTGACATTTCCATAGTCTGTCTGTCTCTCTCCCTCTCCCCCTCTCTCTCCCCATTCCTCTTCCCTTCCCCCTCCCCCCACCTCTCTCATACATCTGAGGAGACTGTTTATCCACCTATCAAATTTTCTTTTGGTGCCTCCCAGATGTTTTAGACAAAAAAGTTTTAAAATATTAGCTACTGGTAGGAAACTTGTATCTCCCCCCCTTTTTTTCTGTGTGCCTTTAGCCATGCCGTCATGATTGCTGCTTAAAGCATTGCATCCTTCCAACTAACTGTCTGGAGGGTATGTCCAATCTGAAGATGCAAACAAAATTCATTCTGTCTATCACTCCCTAGGTCATGTATTTTCCTTCTAATTAACCCAGTTGCGTTGTTACTATTACTCACCTCTGTAGGCCAATTAGAATTTCTCCCATCATCCTTTACTCCACTCTTTCCACGACTTTCCACACCTGATTTTTCACTAGTTTCTGTCCATTTGACTTTTCACATCATTTTTGTCACCAATATTTCACTGCCCTGTCAGAGAGGAGTGATGCTGGGTCACTACAGTCCTAACTTTATCCTCTGATCAAGCATGCATTTTAATGTCCTCTTCAATTATCCCTGTTGTTAGGGAAGTGATTCTCATAAGATATAAATTAGGTAACACTGTTTTAGTGCTCTGAAATTGATGTGTGCAGACAGAATGTTTATATCTCCCTAAAACTCCCTAAGAGGTACGTGGGGCCTTCTGTTGGTGTTCAGGACATGAGGGAGGCACTTGTGAATGTAATTAGTGTCCTAGTAAAAAAAAACTCTGAAGCCCCTTGCCTTCTACGTGGTGTGAGGACACATCTGGTGCTGGAGAGAAGCGTCAGACATTAGGAACACTCATTGCTTCTGAAGAGGACCCTCATTCAGTTCCCAGCACTGTTCAGGGTGGCTTTCAGTCATTGAAAATGTAACTCCAGTTACAGGGGATATGACTTCCTCTTCGTACCTCCAAGGGCACCAGATATGGATGTGATTCACAGACACAGGTGCAAGCAAGCAAAACACTCATATACATAAAATAAAATAAATACATCTAAAAAATCCAAATAAAAAGGAAGAGAAAGAAATGCTCTCAGAAGAACCATGAATTCCTTAGTGCTCGCGTTTTGGACCTTCCAGCTTATAGAACCAAGAGACTTGTTATACCAAACAGACTGACTTTGCTGCAGGCAGCATATGGGGACAGCAAACTCTTCATAAGGATGTGTGGTCCTTTGTGTCTTTGTCTTTAAACTACGTGTACAAAGATAAATGTGCTTCTTGCATCACACTCATGGTGAAGCAAAGGAGACAAGAACAGTGTTATGCATTTCCTTTGAACATCAGCCTTTCTTTATTGGTCTTTCTGTGTGTGCCACCAGTAGCCATTTACAAGAATGTTTGGCCACTGGGTATGTTTAAAGGTCTAGGTAAGCCTGATCACCCTTTGTATGTGAGAAGCAAGACCAAAGGGCAGAGGAAGTTTTTCCTGAAGGAAATAAACCCCCTATTATGGCTATTCTTGGTTGTCAATTTGACTACATGTGGAATTAGCTAAAAGCCCAAGAAGGTTTTTTTGTTTTGTTTGGTTTAGTTTGCTTTTTTTGTTTGTTTTTGGTTTTGTTTTTTTGAGACAGGGTTTCTCTGTGAGGCCCTGGCTGTCCTGGAACTCACTCTGTAGACCAGGCTGGCCTCGAACTCAGAAATCTGCCCGTCTCTGCCTCCCAAATGCTGGGATTAAAGACATGTGCCACCACTGCCCTGCTAGGGGTAGTTTCTTAATTAAATTATTTGAAATGAGAAGTCCATTTTTAATCTAGGTCTTTGGAGGTGAGAGGATCCATCTTTTACCCAGATATTTTGGGGTGGGAAGATCCACCATTAATCTAGACCACATCTTCTGCTGGTAACCTATGTGAAGGACACTGATGAAGGGAGCTTGCCCTCTTTGCCTGCTTGTTCTCATTGGCAAGTCCTTTACTGATATTAAGACCTACTTTTTCAGGATTCTAGCATATATTAAAGACCAGATGAAATATCCAGTCTTGTGGACTGAGTAAGTACTTGATGCTTGGACTCCCATTGGTAGACAGCCATTGTTGAATTAGTTGGACCACAGTCTGCAAACCATTCTAACAAATCCCTCAAGTTCTGTCTTTCTAGAGTTCTGTTTTTTTCTGTAAGTTCTGTTATTCTAGAGAACCCTGTCTAATACAACATTCCTAATAGCAAATGGCATAGCTTTCTGTGCTGGCCTGCTGTAGCCTGTGGAATGTCCACAGTACTGTGTCCATAGAGCCTTGTGCATGGGGCTTTCTCCCTGGGCCTTTTTGCAGTGTAGGTCAGAGGCACTCACATCGTTTCTGTCTCTCTGTTAACATTCCGGGAGTAACTTCTCACACAGCACCCTGCCTGCTCAGTGCTGCTTTGGTGGAGCTTCAGTGAATGTAGAAGGCAGCTCATAAGCAGACCAGCTCCCACCTTGCTTATTAAGCACAATGCTCTCAGTTCCCCACAGTCAATGCCCTTCCCATAGGCCTCGGCACAGCTCAGTTTGGTCAGGAGTAAGACCATTTCCTGTGCCATGTACTGCAGGTGGAAGGATCTCTCATTCACAATATTTCTTTCTGTCATTACAGCTCATTATAGCTTGTTACAGTTCAGTATAGAACATTTTTTTCCTCTTCCCTAGACAAAGCCCAGACTTACCTTTCCTTATCTCTGTCCCAAATGACTATTACTGAGTGAATAAACAACTATGCCACTCTCCAGGCCTAACTGGTACAGTGTCCCAGCTCTCCTGGCCCACTGATCTTAGGAGGTTGGGGAGATGCCAGCTTTAGACTCTCAACTGGAATATCTACCTATTCACCTCAGCAATGTCTCTTAGAGGAGCTCACTCCTGGGGTATAAACAGCCTTTAACTTTTGGGTGCATAGAGCTAGTTTTCATAGAACTAGGCTGTACCATTCTAAGACAGGCCAGATGATTGCACTCTACCTAGTATAGTAAGCTAGTATTGATGTGGTATTATAAACTGGGGCACTTGTGAGAACATTCAAGCAACTAAACTGAAATATTTGCAAATGAGTTAGCATTTGTCGGTTTGTAATTATTTCTGTTGAAAAACTGATTTCAAAATCAAAATTCTAAGAAAATAAGAATAACATCTCTTTAACTTGAAATCTCCTCAATGGCTATGTGCCTATTATCATTGTTTTATTACATTTAATTATTCTAATGTGTGTGTGTGTGTGTGTGTGTGTGAGAGAGAGAGAGAGAGAGAGAGAGAGAGAGAGAGAGAGAGAGAGAGAACACATGGATGTCAGAGAACAACTTGGAAAAGTTGATTCTCTCCTTATACCATGTGGGAGCCAAGGACTGAATGCAGGGTTGGCACCAAGTGCCTTTACGCACTGAACCACTTTGCTGGTCCTTATATGCATCCGAAAAATTACACATGATAATTTAATGAACATACTTTAATCAGTTTCTTCCTTGTAAGCGTATTTATTTGTACTTATTATTTTTCAGTGTGGTCTTATTTTTCTATAAAACAAGCCATATTATCCAAGTTGTACTTTTAAAATAAATTTAATTTCACATCTTAAAAAGCCATTCATATTTTAATTGGGAAAGTTGTTCCTATGTGTATTTCACTAATCATAAGCTTCTGAGAAGTTCTGTAAAAAAAAAAAAGTTCTGTAAATTGTAAAACTACTACATTTGTATTTCTTAAATCTTTTTAAAATTAAACTGTAGGCAACCCAAACATTTTCGTGAATATCATTCATCACTTTGCCTTAATTTAGAAAGTTAAATTTCTACGTGAAGTTTTTAATTTTTATTTCTTACATTAAAGTCACATGATAATTTACATTTTATATGTCCAAGTGTGATAATTCAATGCATATCTAGGATTTAGTGTTCAAGTCTGCTTATTATTCATTTCTTCTTAAAGTTTTAATTATTATTATATCAATATTATATTTTTCAAATTAGAGGGGACAATGTGATCACCACTTTGTATGTAGTGTGTAACAAGCAAATTAAGGCAATTAATTTTCTTGTTAAAATTAAATTTAATTGCTTGTTGGCAATTAAAATTTCCAACTCAAATCTCTTTTTTCAAACTTTTGACTCATATATGATTGTTTGATCAAATAATTATACATATTTATAAGATGCAGTGTAGTGTTTAAACATGTATACATGCAGGCACACACACGTGTATGCTGTGTTTTACTCAGTTCATGGTGATGAACACTTCCTTCTCTGTTACTGAATTATCTTCGGATAAGCTCCTCTTTTCTCATTACTGAGAAGGTGAAGTGTGGTCTCCCCACTGTGCTCAGGGTATCTGACTGTTTTATTTCTGTCTAACTGTGCTTTAGTAACTGTTTAGTAACCCACCATCTTTCCATGTTCCTTCTTCCATGTCCTTCTCAGACTTTAGTATCCTCTATTCCACATTCACATGCACTGTTAGATTCATAGATGAGAAGGAATATGTGGTGCTTGTCTCATACTGTGAATGATTTAACATGATGTTCTCCAGCTCTATACATTTTTACTGATAATTTTATGATGCCATTTGTCTGAATAGTATTCTGATATACATCTCCATTAATGAGAATCTAGGTGGAATACATGTCTTATTGTGAATAATTAACAACATAGCATGATAGTCTTTAATAGATTAATACTGTTTCCTTTGGACATTACCCAGAAGTGGGCAACCAAGTCACATAATCAATGCTGCAGGTTGTCTCTTTTCATGACAATTGCACTGCAGCTTTCTTTCTTTAGAAAAGAGGAGTTTATTTGGCTTCTAGTATCACTGGATACAGTCCATCACGGTAGGAAAGGCATTACAGGAGTAGTGTGCTACTCCTATTTACATGGTTAGAGCCAAGAGACAGAAAGTGTTTAGAAAGTGGGCTACAACTCAGTTTCCACTCTCACTGACCCACTGACTCCAGTGAGCTCTACCTCCAAATGTTTTCACACCCTCCCCCCAAAGCACTCCCAGCTACTAACCCATTGTTTAAACACACAGATCTATATAGACATTGCAACTTCAGGCCATGACTTTTCACTCTGATTCCTACAGACTCATGGACATCTCAACATCTATTCATTCTAACTCTATGAGTAAATAATCATAGTCTCTAGTTGTTCCAATACAGTTCAGAACTTTAGAGATCCAAGCTTCTTCTGAGACTTGGGGCAACCTCTTAGTTGTGAACACATGGGAAATAAAGTCCAAGTTACATACTTCTAACATACAATGGCACATAAAAAGGATGTGTAAATATCTTTTTTTTCTCCTGTGGTAATTGTCGCCTCGAGGCTTATTGCTTCTGTCTGCTAATGTAAGCCTAGTCCTGGAAGCTTCTAGCTCCACCAATCTAATTTAGTGTAGGCCTAGAATGTTTTCAGCCTCTGAGACTTGCTGCAGAATAAGCTAACCCTTCCTTGTTCTTTATGATCTTTGGCTAGCTGATAAACTCAGCTATTTTGGCTCAAATTCCTTTCTGAGCTGATTGATTCAATCTGGCTTTTCTCAGCTTTTCCTGAATTGCTCTGCTTGGCCTCATACTAACTTCCGCAAACTGTTCTAATCTTCTGGCTCCTTCTCATTCTATGGGTCCTTCTGTCTTCACCTGCGTCTAGCTTGTTCTCTCTGTAGCCTATCTCAGTAAAATTCTCCTGGTAAAACTGCCCTTTTTCTCCTTTTTTTTCCTGTTCTCTTAAGTAGCGTCCCTTTCCTCTTTCTTAGTGTGAGAGTTGGGCAGATCCTATTCTGTCAAATCCTTCTCTGATTCATCCCTTTGTCTGCTCCTCAATTAGACATCACATTTCAAACATGGGTGCTTCCTTCTACGAATTTTACCTTCATGATTTGGGATTAAGGGCATGTCTGTATTCTAGCCAGAGGGATTAAAGTGTGTACTAAGGGTGAGCCACACCACAACTAGAAATAAGGTTTACTAGTAAACAACACAATTTTGGGGTCACAATGTGATCAAATATCCTGCAACAAAAATGCATTTTTTTTCTAAAATGAAAAGAGTGAGTGTTGGGTGGTCTAAGAGTCACTCCATAGACCACATGGACACTGATCTCAGTCAGACAGGTGGTCTAAGAGTCACTCCATGGACCACATGGACATTGATCTCAGTCAGACAGAAATAGTTTTTGAACATTTGCCCCAGGGATGCAGACAAGACTAAGGAGCTGACTGCAAACCCCAGCCAGAATCCAACAGAGCTTTAAGTCTGAAATCTAAACCTTCTGTGCCAAGTTATTCCACCAATCAGGATAGAGGATTTTCTTAGGAACATGACTTGTCGAACACTTATCCTGTTCTCATTGGTTGAGGTACTGAATTGTGGTGGTGGACTTGTCTTGCCTAACATGCACGTCCTAACTTACCAACCAGGATACCAGTTAATCCATGTACATGCCTTTTTCTGTCAAGTAGGATGTCAATTCCCGGAGGGGTATTGGGAACTTTAACTTTACTTGACCCCTATTCAAAACGGAAGGTCTACTCCAAATGGCTTCATGTATTGGTGCAGGTGTCTCACTGTCTCCCTTATGTTGGGGTCCATCCCAGGGGCAGCTTATAAAGGCAAAAATCATAAAAGTTCATACAAAGGTGCAGGAAGTGCTGCCGGATGGTTGGTTCAGGTCCAAGCTTATTGTGGCTAACTCTACAAAGCAGTTCTAATTTACCTCTATTGTGATTGGCTTCCAAGAACACCAAAGCACAGAACATAACAGAATATACATTCAACTCAGGCATGAGAACATTTCTTTGTAACGGTAGTAACAACACAAAATGGCTGGCTAGACAGGCAACAGATACTCATGCCTTAACAGTAAGCCTAAGAAAAGCTTAGACCAAAGCAAATTCAAACCTATCGGAACAAGCATCAAGTTCTGAAGTTTCATATTTAACATCTAGGGCTCTTTTAGCATCATCTCAACAACAAAGGGTTTGGTTAGCCAGCCTTAGGACTCCACCTCTGCTGCCTGCAGCACAAAACCTAAAGCTTTCGCAAAGGGGTGCCACATAGCTCTGAGTAATCCAACATCCTGAAGTCTAGTGAATGTTTCAAACTGTGTGTGTGTGTGTGTGTGTGTATACATGTGTGTATGTGGGTGTACATATGTGTATATGTGTGTGTACATGTGCGTGTGTACCCATATGTGTATGTATGTATGTGTGTGTGTGTGTGTGTGTGTGTGTGTGTGTGTGTGTGTGTATACTCTGCCCTTACTCTCCAGTACAAGGCACTCACTAATCCACTTAGAAAGAGTTTCATCAACAGACTCCCCAGTTCAAGGTATCCTGATGTAAATTGTAGACTTTCAAGAGGAAGTAGCATAAAATGTTAGTGTGCTCTGTCTAATTTGTTTAGCTTCTTTTTTCCCCATACAGAAACACTTGTTTACAATCTAGTCCTTCCTCCTTCTCTCCCTCCCTGCCTCCCTTCCTGCCTACCCTTCCTTCCTCCCCCTCCCCTCCTTTCCTCTTTTCTCCCTTCCCCTCCCCATTTCTCACCCTCCTTTTCTCCTCTCTCCCCCACTCCTCACTGCCTTTTCTGTTGGTTTTCCTTCCTTGTTTAGAACAATTTGGCCTAAAATGAACCCATTATTATAGCCTACAATTTAAATAGGATGTACAGCTATGAACCTTTACTGAAAATATCACTAGAGAGGCATTTAATAGCCATCTCTGGCAGTGACCGGAGTCTTCCTGCCTTGCTGTCCTGCGTATACCACCAGGCCTGACAGCAAGCTTTAGTTTTTATCCTCGCAGTTCACTAAAGTATCCAAAGTTGAGCCTAAATGTCTCTTCTTTGATTTATTATATTGAAAGATAATTATAGAATTATGAACAAAATGCAATAAAAATATATAGAACTCACAAATAGCCCGGTTGATTTACACAGTTTTGTTATTTTAGGCTCTCTTGTTTCTAAAATTCAGCTGCTCTTGACAAGAGGCAGCAGAGAGAGCCGAGGCTCCTGTGTCAGTAGTGAACAGTGCCGCAGTCACCCCCCACCCCATGTTAAAGTCTCTCTCTAAAGTATTCTCCATAATTTTTAATAGCTGCAGATTCTATTTCAGCTGTTGAATGTTTCAGTGAGGTAGTTATAAATGTAGACCATGTGTCTCACAATCAATTGCACATACATTTGTATATTAACACAGATTTCTGTATGTAATAAAAATACCATTTTTACCTCCATGAAATAGCCTATCAAATTTTAATTCATATTGCTACTATCAAAAAAATTATATCTTTAGTATTTAACTTTTAGAGTAAAGAAAAGATAATGTTAGATTTTTTTTATCCATTTTCCAACAATTACCTTGTCCCAAATTTATCTGGATCCTGTGAATTTGATGAAAAACAATGCTAGCCTTTTAAATTATCCATTTTTCACACCACCTGCCTTACTGATTGATGCTCATGGTGGTGACATCCATAGTATCCCTTCATTTTATGCAAGCACAAGTGAACCTTGAATTCAAATCCATCAAAATTCACTTACTAGAAGAGACACTTGATTTAAACAGAAAGCCACGCTTCACAGAGCATAGCTTCCATAGCTGCCCAGGTCTACCACAGGCAGAGATTTGAAAATACTTCCTTCAAAGAAAACTACATTTTTAATACTATTCCCATGACCCCTCTAAGGTTCTTGTGGTCACTGATAACCAAGCTCCTGGTGCATGAATGTTGCAAAATTTCATGGAAACATGGATGTCCACCATCAATTCTTCTGATATATGGGCATTTAATATTTACTTTTTCATTACACATATATTTTCCATTTTTAAATCTGCTGAAATATTTATCCTAAAATATAACACATGTGACTTACATGACTAGGACTTGTTTTGGCTTATGGTCCAAGGGATACCGTCCATTGTGGAAGAGAAGGCATGGCAGCAGAGATCGACTTCAGTTGGGCTGCTAGGAGCTCACAGTATGAGTATCTCATATCTTCCTGCATCAGGAAGCAGGAAACCTACCTCAAAGGACACACTTTCTTTATCTGCGCCCCCTCCTCCATCAAAGTCTCCATAACTTCCCATAACAACACTACTGTGTTCAAGCACAGGAGCCCATGGGCGACATTTAACAGGTAAACTATGCAAAATTTAATAATGAGTTTTTGAATGTCTTACCATATGGTCATGAATTAGTTAAAGATGTCATTTTCACTAGTTCTATTCAATGTTATTCTGGGATTACTAGATATTGTAACAAGGTAAAAAAATAAAAAAGAAAGAAAGGCTGGAGAGATGGCCTAGCCATTAAAGGCTAGGCTCAGAACCATAAATATAAGAAAAAGAAATAAAAGCACAAATACTAGAAAATGAAAATAAAAAACCTCTCCATCTGTAGTTGGCATGATTGTTTATATAAAACATTAAATTTTATGCTATTTGAAAATTCTCTCTTTATGAATTTATAATTTCTCTGAAAGTTGGTTCTTGGCTCTTACATATACTGACTTTACTAGGACCCCTGAAGAAACCTCAGAGAAAAGATTGATAGTTCTTAAAAATGAAATAATTGCTCAATTTCTATAATTTGCAAAATGCGTTTATACCTACAATTTCATATGAACTTAAACATCTGAGGAATCAGAAGGGCAGAGATTTATCCAAATAATTTGACAGTTACCCAAATCGGGGGATAGAGAATAAGAATTTGGGATCTAGGTTAGGAAATTGAATCTAGACTAATAACCTTAGAGTTGTGAGAGAAAAGTAAATGGAAATTATTGTTAAAATCCTTAAATCTAAATAGAAGATGGCTGGGTATATTCTGAGCTATTAGGAAGATTGTATTTGCATTTAAACAATAATAAAATATACATTACATCTCTTGAGAGATTAAGCCCCTAATCACAGTTGAGGAAAGAGAGGTTGATATTGGTATAAGAACTCTTGGATTAGTTTTTAAATATGCTATTCCATATGGCTTGTATTTATGTAGACTCTCTTTTTATCAGAGTGGTGAGACAGGTAACTTGTGGATCTTTTGAAAAAGTTATGATCTCAAATTTTAATATGAGTTTCCTTTTAGGTAATCTGCTTCTGTCATTTTTTATTTCCTTTTTAATTTTAAAGATGCAAATACAGACCAATTGATTTTAATACAATGAGACTTTATTTTACAAAATATTCAAGGTTGAGAATGTAGAGTTATGCAAGCTAACATATTCTTAAAACGATAAAGTCAGATGTTACAGGGAAAGAGCAGGTGTACTGGAGTGAGGTGTGGGTTTAAATTCTTTATAGTTGCATGAAATTGAACAAACTTTTCCTCTGTGGACTTTTATTTATTTATTTATTTCTGTCTTTTATTCTTTTAATTAATTAATTTGTGAGACAAGGCCCCATGCATCCCAGTTGGCCTCAAACATGCCATGTACCAAAACTGACGGATCCTCCAGCTTTTGTCTCCCAAGTGCTGGAATTATGGGGAGTGTCACCATATCTAGATTAATTTTAACGATTTTTTTTTTTGTTTTGTTTTTCGAGACAAGGTTTCTCTGTGTAGTCCTGGTTGTCCTGGAACTCACTCTGTAGACCAGGCTGGCCTCGAACTCAGAAATCCGCCTGCCTCTGCCTCCAAAGTGCTGGGATTAAAGGCGTATGCCACCACCACCAGGCAATTTTAGCGATCTTAATTGCAAAATAACAAAGTTAACATCTCATGTACAGATTATAAAGATAAGAATGAATGTAAATAAAATACTTGCATAGTAAGTTCTTAGAAGAAGGCTGCTGTGGCCTGAATGCTAATGCCTCCCTCCCTCCCTCCCTCCCTCCCTCCCTCCCTCAGTTAACAGCTGGAGGTGGGGCTTTGGTGGATAGCGTCAAGAAGGTGGGTCCCACCATGCCACTAGTGCTGTTCGGATTTTGTTTTTTCTTTGTTTTTCTCTGTATAACCCCTTCTGGTAGCGATCTCATTTTGTAATCCAGACTGGCCTCAACTCTTGTCTCAGCCTCTTGTGCACTAGAATTGTAGGCCACTGTTCCAAGGCAAGATTAACACTCTTATAAGAGAAGACCAGTGTTCATTTGCTTCCCATCATGTGACAGCATAGAAGGTAGCCATCTTTAAGCTACTAAGAAATCCTCATCAGAAACAGAAATTGCCAGCCTCTACAACTGTGCAGAATAACTGTATGCTAAAGCCATCCAGTCTGTGGGACACTGAATGAGATAAATGGGGGTGGGGCGGGAGAGAGCACTAGACTAGAACCCTTGACCTCCAGTCTTATGCCAGGCTCCGCTTACTCTCACCCTGTGATTGTGTGAAAGGAAATTCTGTTGGATCACTGGAAGTGTCCGGGAAAAGACAAACCATCTCTATGTGCAACCATTTTCTCTTTCCACAATGTGGAAAACTTAAACCTTTCGGCAGACGGCTTGCCTGCACACTCTCAGGAGGCACCCAGATCCTGGCAGGCTCTCTGCTCCAAAATCGCCCTTCTCCAATTACACTCCCCCAGGTTCTTTGATTAGCAAGCCCCAGCAGCTTCACTCTGCTGAGCCAGTCTGGGGTTGTGGCCTAATGTATCACAGGTGGGTCCCTGCTCCAAACTCGTTCCAGATGGCCTCAGTCTAAGCTTTCCAGCAACCCATTATATTTTGGCTATCCTGGGATCATTAATGATGTTGAAGGACCATGAGTCTTGAAGATGGCAGGGGCATACATTGAAACCAGGACCCCCGAGAGGCTGTATATTGAAGCATCCACCGTAGTATATATGCATTTACAGGGAATACGCATATGCTCACCTTGACTCTCAAAGGTCACTGTGAGAGGCCCCGTGAATTTGACATTGTGAATGGTGTCTGTCTGCTTGGGTCACAGAACAAGTATAAAGAGATCATCTGTGCTTTTACAGAAAATAGCTCTGTTGCCTCTGGGCTCTAGAGAGAGTAAGGATATACTCTTGAACCCCAGTAATTGCTGCACCAGTTATTTCTTAGGAGGGGGGCATGCTGGGGCAATTATTTAGGGGCACAAGGTGAACCTCGTGCTTTTTAACCCTTTAATAGCCACACCACTGTGGGCAAATTGTAGAAGTTTGTAAATTGCATTTTTTTTTTAGACTGTATTAAAGAGCCTTACTCTCCAAGAGACTTTTCAGCTTCTTTTGGGGATGTGAAGGCAGATGCTGGGAGAGGGAGCAAACATCAGGGTGACATTCAAGAGAGTTTTAAGTTTATGATATGCTTTTCAAAAAAGAAAAGTACCTTTGAAATTATCCATGTGTTGTGCTCTTGAAGGTCAGGCCAAACCCTTCTAATGAGTCAAAGTCACAGTGTTAAAGTCAGTCACTCTCACTTTAAAGTTTGAGCTCATTGCTTGTGAGGCTTCCTGGGGAGCCCACTCATCAGTTGGTTTGTGACAGCCGTTATCTGTGAAATGGATACTCCCAACACAAAAGGTGTGTGGCTTTTGTTTGCTTCCTTGTGTTTCTAAGTTCAGCCCTGGTGGATATGGGCACTCGTTCTTTCATTTGGTCCTTCCCCTGTGTGTCTGTCTGGTCTAGGTTAGGAACCATGCGGGATGATACAAATAACTTGGTGTAGGACATAAACCAGACTGGACTCAATTCAACAAGTACTGAGAACAGCATACAAACCCATGTCTGTATTCTTGAGGGTCAGAGCTCAGCGGCTATTAGATTTACTACAGGGCAATTATTGATGCAACACAACACTATGTTCTGATAACATAGACATCGTCTGGAAGATAGTTGGCTTGGCTGACCTTGTTTGACTGGTTCTCCAAGGCCATGAAGGAGGAAAGCATCTGAATTCTGGGGAAGCATTGCAGGAAGAAGGGTAAAACATCAACCTGCATGAACAGATGAGCTCCTACTGTTCCTTCAAACACCTTTTCAGATTAGTAAGATTCCCAAAATACAATACATCACTGTACATATTTTCCTGTACTATACATGTGGTTGCTACCTGAAATAGTAATTTTTAATATTTAGCATTTTGTTTACTCCTGAAAAATGACAATAATGTCCCCTAAACACAAGCACCATTGAAGCCAAATTTCTTTCGGGGGCTGAGGTAGGAAGAACTACACGCATCTCTCCATTCAGCTTCCTGGCCCTCCTTTATGAGCTGAGCACTGATTTAATTCTGGCGAAAAGAATGCATTTCTTGGCCTTCCTATGGCTGGGGGAGATGGCTGGGTTAACAAACAACAGGGGTTTCTGGATTTGTGTAGCAGAGGAGCTATAAGGTTATAACTGTCTGACATTGGACATAGACCTAAATAAATAGAACATGATTCTACCGGGAGCCTGGGTCTGCAGTAAGTGTATGTGTCAACTCTACATGTGTTACATTTTCACCTCAAAGCAAGCTGCTTCCTGTTTCCTCTATTCACTCCTCCAAGGCCACACAGTTCATTAGTGACAGGGTGGAGATTTGGACTGTATTCTTTCCACTTCAAATTGGGGCTGGCAAGAGTTGAGGAGCAGGGCCTGAGAACAGAACGTTGCTCTCTGAGTCCAGTTGGTGACGACTCCACGACCCTGTCCTCCTTTAGTTTCTAGGCTCCAGAAGCGTCAGGACAAACTTGTTGACAGTCAGCTTCAGTTCTTTGTAGAGTGTGTGTATGTGTGTGTGTGTTGAGGGGATGGGAGGTCGTTACGCAGGCATGGGCTGAGGGAAAGAAAGCAGTGTCTCTGAGAGCTTCATGTTGGTAACCCTGAGACACAGTGCAGGCTCAAGTGTTTATTTGGACTGCAGCGGAGCATGTGCTAGCATCTCATCACCTGGCCTGGAGAGTAGACCCCTTGATTAGGACCTGGTTTCAATACTCGTTATGGAATCCAGCATGGCCTGTGAGCCAAGCATCTCTCTTTTCTCTCCTTGTTTGTCTTTGCAGCCTCTCCAGCATACCTCTGGGCTGTCTGGGCTGCTGTGCAATGTAAAATTCATGATCAAACAGAGGGTCAGCTACTTAGGCAGGACTCAAACAAGCTACATATGTGTGTGGGAACCACACACATATACACATACCTGATATAAAGTTGGTCTCTGTACCAGCTCAAGGAAAAACAATGAATGGGGAAGATCTAGGTTGATGTTGGTGGTGGCTGGGTGCAGATCTGCCCAGTCTTCTGTCACTGTCCATGCCCAAGGAGCCTGCCATTGCCGTCACCTGGTTGGTTTCCCTCCAACACCCACATCGTTCTTTCTCTGCTTCTCTGCTCCAATGTCTGTCGTCCTTCGTCCTGGAACATTGCCCATCCACCTCTACTCTCTTCAAGGCTTGGTTGCAGCTAGACAACCTCTAGACAACCTCCAGCAGAGATTAGAGACAATAGAAATGGGTACACACATTAGTGACTGAAGTTTTACAGTAAATTGCAAACCCCCCAAAAGCAAAAGCCATATTAGAAATATTTAAAGATAATGATTTTGATGTATTTATGTATGAATGCTAATAACGGTATTTCTTAAATGTTTAAATATGAAATTGTTTAAGTAAAATGAAATATTTAATATATTTAAAATGAAATTTTATAAGCATGATAAAAGTCAAGTTAAACTTAAAAATATGTCCAATATGATATTCTAATAAATCAGATAACAACTAAATACTTTACATAAGTCTATTTATAACAACTAAATACATTACATAAGCCTATTTATTCATATAAAATTGAAAATAGATCTGAGTTTTAAAATGTATGTAAAAACCAGCCTCCGTTGATTAGTTAGAAAGCATTTGATGAGAAGATGATTATCAGTCTTATTGGTTCTTACTCTGCTATATAAAAGTCTGTATGAAAGCCAAGCTCTGGATAGCTTTAAGGTAAAGGAGCTATTTATAACTAAAGAAATTCATAGAAAAAAGCTTCCCCTGGGAAAGATATTTCTATATTTCATTTAAAAAATGTGTTGGGACAAACCCTTAGTCTTTCATGGCTGCCACCTGTATATTTCCTTTGTGTGAAATATACAGCTCTTACTCCAGAAGGGTTTCATCTGGAGTAAGACCCTTCCAGCCATGTTAGTAAGGGCTCTAAGAGAAGCAGTAGAAGTGGTGGTGCGAGGAGAAGAGAGAGGGAGGGTAGGAGGGAAGGAGGGAAGGAGGGAGGGAGGGAGGGAGAGAGGGAGGAGGAGTATTTCTTTATAATGAAATGGTTCTTGCAGTTGTGGAGAACTCCCAGTCCACAGTGGGTCAGCCAAGGATCAAGAGAGCTCATAGACAAGCCCACTGACATTGTGAGTCCCTATCTCAGGCACGAGATACTTGATGCTCCAGCACCAACAGAGTCAGAAAACAATGTTCTCTGTGTCTGCCTGTGAGTCTCTCCAGGGCCTAAGTGGACTGGCTTACCCTCACTCAGGACAATCAATTTCACTCAGTCTGATGAGTTAAAAGCTAATATCCAGAAGCATCCAGATGTAGACACACCCAAGAATCATGCTTCACCATATACATAGGGCCCTCCACTGTTTTCTGAAGCTGACTCATGCAGTTAACCATCACATCATGCAGTTAACCATCGCACTTACCCTCCCTGATACTCCCTCAGTCCTTCATATTCTTTTTCATGCAAAACATCAAGATTAAGGAGTCAAAGTACATATTCTAACTGACCACAACTTATATTTGAAATTTAAATGTAATATATAAGTGAGAACTAGAACCAATAATGTGCACATAGAAAGAGATTTATTGTATGGATTGGCTCACACAGTTGTGGAGGAAGTCCGTAAATCCAGGAGTTCTATAATCTGCCATCTGCCAGCTGCAGAATGAGAGAATTGATGGTGTAATTCAGTCTGAGCTTAAAGGCGTATGAGTTATGGAGTAGATGCTGTAATTTCTGTCATTAAGTCCAGAGGAAAAGTAAGAACATCAGTATCTGAGGACAGAGGGAAACACCTCCTTTCCAGAGGAAAAAACTAAATTGCTTGTTATATGTTTGTTTTTTTGTTTTTGTTTTTTTTTTGTTTTTTTGTTTTGTTTTGTTTTTTTTAATTTTACTCAAGCCTTTGATGGACTAGATGATGCCAATAGATGGTAAAGGAGGCCCATCTACTGAGGGTCACTCTACTCGAAACCCTGAATGCTGATCTCTCTTTCTCTCTCTCTCAATCTCTCTCTCTCTCAACCTCTCTCTCTCTCCTACACACACACACACACACACACACACACACACACACACACACACATCACCACCTGTGGTAGTTAGTTCTGTCAACTTGGCACAACGTAGATTCACTTGGGAAGAGAGTCTCAGAAAGGGACTGTTTGGATCAGGTAAGCCTGTTTGGAGAAGGTGTGGGGAGGAGACATGAGTGCCTCCTGTAGGTAGAGGATCCAGGATGTATAGGAACAGAGGAGGCGAGCTAAGTACCTTCAAGCATGAGGATGTCACTGCTGTCTTCTGATTTCTGCTTTAAGTCCTGCCACGTTGACTACTCCTCTACCTTATCTGGAACTGTGAGATTAATAAACTCTTTCTCTCTTATTTTTTGTAAGGCTATTTTATCACAGAAACAGGAAATGAAATTAAGATAGACTTCATTTATATAGAAATAACTCGATGCCATGGATTTCCAAAAACCAATATTACAAGTCCTGACACCTTATCCTTCTCTGCACAGGATGTGGCCGACTCATTTATGTGGGTATTTAATGGTTATCTCACAAGAGCCTGTCTATGCTGGACCACATATATAACATGGAAAGAGAGAGGCCCCGCTTGCCTTATACGGCTTCCATTGTTAGAGAAATGGGTGCAGTTACATAAATGTGTGTCTCTAATTGTATAAATCTGGATGTCTGGCTATAGAAGGATGTGGCAGGACACCTAACACAGGTCAAGAAATTAGTGGGGGCCTTATGAGAGAAAATCATATAAACAGAAACACGAGAGAAGAGCTGGAATTAGCAGATAGATGAAGATGTGGGTTGGTGGAAAAGAAATCAAATTTCTCCTTCTATCTACAAAAGCTAATCCCTTTGAAGGTCCTCAGGCATGAAGATGTTGTTTAACTCTGGATGGGTAACAAATAAGGTTAGTTTCTTTTCTCCTATACAAAGAGCTGCTGGGAAAAGTGTTGTGAAAAGGAGAAGGGAGAGATGCTGATGCAGGGCAGGCTGTTGAGAGGTCCATGCAGCTTCTTTGCAAACTAGAAAAGGCTCCTGATCTAGGCAAATAGGCTCCTACCACAGGCATGGTTAGGCAGTCCTGGTCAGGCTTTGTTATGAGATTCAACAGATGTTGGCTAGCATACTCACCAGATCAGGATGTAATAACTAATGTATTACATTACATTTGGTGGATTAAATAGCAGACATATATTTTTTGTAATTGAGCACACTGGGAAGTGCAATATCAAGGTGCTGTCCAGTGCAGTTTCTGGTAGATGAGGACATTTCTTCCTTCTCCTCTTCCTCCTGTTCCTTGACCTTTCCCTTCTCCTCCTCTTCGTCATCCTTCTCCTTCTTTCTTACATTGTGTTTTGCTTGCCTCCCCATGAAAGTGTAGTGGGGAGACAATGAAAGAAAGGATAATAAAGTGAGAAGGACAGAGAAAGGGAGAGAGAAAGAGTAAAAGAACATGATCAGGAAGCATCCCTTCTTCCTTCTCCAGTCCCCAAGTCTTGGGTTAGGAAAGATGGCTCTGTGGTTAAGAGCACTGAACATTTTCAGAAGACCTGGGTTTGATTCCTAGCATCCACATGGCAGCTTACAACATCTTTAAGTATGGTTCCAGAAGGTCCAATACCCTCTTCTGGCTTCCACAGGTACCAGGAGTGTATATGTACATATACATGCATGTAGTAAACACCTATAGACAAAATTTTAAAAAGATCTTCTAAAAAAAAAAATACCAGATCTCATGATGACTCCTCCCACATGACACGTGATTTTATCTGAACCCAATTACTACTCCAATTTCCCAAAGCCTCATCTCCATGTACCACCACACTGGGGACCAGTTAAAACATAACATTTTGAAGTGAGATCATTCAACTCACAGAATATATGGAGTCAGGCACCTGAAACCTGACCTAGACTAGAAGATCCATACCCAAGTAGATTTGACTTGGATAGATTGATGGATTTTCCAGGATGTAGAACTTCTGGTATTGAGTCTGGAGAAGTTTAGGTAAATGGGGATGGCAGATCACCTTGTTCAGCCACATGTCTGGGCAATTGCTCAGTTCCATTAAACAGAGGCTCTCTTCCATTCTTCACACTATTGTCCAGAATATAAGCAACGAAAGAGCCCAAGAAAGAAGAGGCAGACACCACAGTGGCCATATGACCTGACAAGGAAGTCATACATTGTCTCCTCCACAATAGTTTACTGGTGACACAAACTAACTTTGAATTAATGTAAATAGAGTCTATGCAAAGTGGCTGTATCAAGGCACAGGGATCAGGGCAGTCATCAACTATGTCATCTGACTGCTGAATCTCATTCTGAGAAGGGCAAGAATGGAACAAGAGGAGTGTTAACAGACGTAGCATGGCTGAAACAAGTTGAGGTTTAGGCTGGAATGAATGGCAGAGGTGTTAAAGGAAAGAAAGAGATGTGTAATAGTGAAGTTTGTACCTACCAGGACCCTTAGTGTGCCTAGCAGCATATCTACTCTTTTATGGTCTTAAGTTTGGAATATATGGTTATTGGAACTTGAATAAAATGCCAATTCATCTGTAGTGAACACCTACTGTATACTAAGTTCCGGACTGGGGGGGGGGTTCAATACCTGTCTAATAACTTTACTAAAACAGATAGTTATAGTTGCTTCTACCTATGTAATATTTAGATTAATGGTTGTATTTTTCTCATCTTATAATTTTATTTATTTTATTTTAAATGCTTCTACTTAGTTATTTACTTCTCATCTATCATTTATCTATCAATCTATCTATCATCTATCAATCATCTATCATCTATCTATCTATCTATCTATCTATCTATCTATCTATCTATCTATCTAGTGTGTGTGTGTGTGTGTGTGTGTGTGTGGTGTCAATGGGTACTAGAGCATGTTACATCATGTTTGGAAGTTGGAGGCCATCTTTGAGAAATTGGTTGTCTCCTTTCACCACGTTGAGGTAGGGTTCATATGTCTGCCTGTACTGGGCACTCCATGCTAGCCAGCCTGTAAACTTTCAGACAGCTCCCCATCTGTGCCCCCATCCTGCTACAGGAGCACTAGGGATCTGAGCCTCCACATTTTGCTTTGGATTTGGGCTCTAGGGACTGAACTCAGGCTGTCCAGCACTTGTAGGTGTGTGCTTTTACCAGCTAAGCCACCTTTCTGGCCACTGAATTATTAAATGTTTTACAGGTAAATATAAATACCCTTCTACTGTAAGAATTAATTTGAGTTTCCTTCCTTTTTTCTCTCTGATGCCCTCACTTTCAAAGTGGGTCTTTTGGAGAATACTGTGTGAGACAATAAGGTACTTTTCTCTTGTCTGTAAACCAAAGCTCTGATTAATGTCTCAAAGGGGTTTAGAACTTTGGAGATGTTCTCTTTTTCTCTAGGGTATACCCTTCCTTCTACTCCAAGAAAGGAGGCAAATCTTTCAAGTCTGGAGATAGGAACTCATCCAGGGCCCTTGGTCTGAAGACAAGCAGTCCCAGGGGGATCTTTGTATGCTTTTGGACTACATTTTCCTAACATATTCAGCTCAATGTTGGATGTTATTATATTTTCTTCCGTGTCCTATTTTTAAAAACTTGGAACAGGCAATTTTACACATTCTAATACCATGAAGCATAATACATAGCAAGCAACTTTCAAAGCATTGTCCAACTTCCAGGAACCTTTCACACATGCCCTCTTGTTTTCTTCTGAAAGTGTGGGAACAGGAAGAATATCATTTGGCAGGTGTTCCTGGACCAGGAAAGAACACTCTGGAAGGAAAGAGGAGGATAAACAGGTGGGAGTGGGGTAGAAGACAGCAGGAGAGAGAAGGCGCAGGCTGGGTTTGAGAAAAGCTTGGTAGAGAAGGAAGATTGGATCTCTCTGTGTGTCTCTGTCTCTGCCCCCCTCTCTGTGTTAGGTCATGGGAAAGAGTGTAGGGATGAGCTGACTCATGGACGAACAAGTTTTATTTACGATGATTCGCTGTGTACTCTGAATGGGATTCATACTTGGCATTAAGAGGCTGCAATGGGGATTTAGAATACTTTTTAAATTGTTTTCAGATGCTAATTTCATTTCTTCTGTTTATGACACTATTCCAGTGAGAATCATAGATTACCTCAGCTTCATATAAACTACATAAACACAAAATGACCTGAAACATTGTATCAAAATGAACTGCTATACAAGCAGGTGCCCTTGAGACAAAGTCCTTTAAGAATCACTCTCATCTTACATCCAATCAGGACATCAACTGTCTATGCAAACAGAAATAGGCAATGATGCAAATAAACCCACAGGAATGCATGAATAGTGTAAAGTCAGTATATGATACAGGCAAAATCCTATCACAAGACACTTTTATTAAATTATAGGCTATGACAATGGATCATTTGGTAAAATGTTTGCCTTGCGAAAGTGAGATCTGAGTTTGATCCCCAGAACCCACATAAAATCCCAGGCCTAGTGGTGCATGATTTTAATTATAGCACTGGGGAGGCAGGGATGGATAGATCTCTGGGATGCTTTGGCCAGTCAGCCCAGCCTAATGGACAAATTGCAGGGTAATCAAAGACCCTATCTAAAACCAAAGAGCAGATGATACTGGAGGATCCATCAGAGGCTGGACTTCACACATGCATACTTGCACATCTCCCCAAATGTAACTGAGTACTCAATAGTTCACTCATACACACGTGCATATGCTAACATTCCTCACTAATGAAAAATAAGTGTTTGCACTTTTGAAACATGTGTGTCAGGCACAATCAGCTTGCCAGTTATTAGTATTTTATCTCAAACAGAATGTAGCTCTGGTCTACTCAGGGTCACAGGAAGTGTCCCTTCCACTCCATAGTAAACTGTCACAGTACTTCAGTCCTCAATCAGGACCGTACAAATAATGATATATTGTATATTAGAAAAAGATCCAGCTCAAGGGGAGGTCCCAAGGCCTGACACTATTACTGAGGTTATGGAGCACTCACGAAAGGGACCTAGCATGACTGCACTCCGGAAGACCCAATAAGCAGCTGAAAGAGTCAGATGTAGATATTTGCACACAACCAATGGACAGACGCAGCTGACCCCTGTTGTTGAATTAGGGAAGGCTGAAAGAAGCTCCTATAGGAGGACCAGCAGCTGTCTCAATTAATCTGGACCCCCGAGATTTCTCAAACACTGGACCACCAACTAGGCAGCATACACCAGCTGATATGAGGCCCCCAACACACATAGAGTAGAGGACTTCAGGTCTGCGTTCATTCAGAGATGATGCACCTAACCCTCAAGAGACTGGAGGCCCCGGGGAGTTTAGAGGTCAGGTGGGGTGAGGGGTAGGGACATCCATGTGGAGACAGTGGTGTGGGGAGAAGGTATGGGATGTGGAACAGTCAGATGGTAGATAGGGGTGGGGAATAAAATATGGAGTGTAAAAAAAATTAATTAATTAATTTCAAAAGGAAAATGTATTCACTAAAACAATTCATATTAAAAGCCAGAAAGATCTTTGTGAAGTTGCTTACACAACAGCTATTACATCAGTGGGTGGCAGACTAGAAAGCTCAAGTCCTCTTCTCTCACAGAAATACCATCTGTCCAGTGGACTGGGTAAGACAGGCTCATGGAAGCTTCAGAAACCAGTAAAGGGGCTGGGGCAACCATATGACTACCCAAACAAGAAAAGGTCCCAAAAAAACCTTAAGGAAATGATTTTAGTTACTGCTCTATTGCTGTGAAGAGACACCATGACTAAGCCGACTCTTATAAAAGAAAACATTTCATTGGGGCTGGCTTACAGCTTCAGAGGCTTAAGCCCAGCAGACACGGTGCTGGAGAAGTAGCTGAGAGCTACATTCTGATTGTACACAGATTGTACACAGGCAGAGCAGAAAAATTTGAAACCTCAAAATCACTTCCTCCAACAAGGCTGTAAGTCCTAATTCTTTTAATCCTTTCAAATGGTGTCACTCCTGATGACTATGCCATTCTTACTCTATTCAACACTGAAATGTTGTGGAATTTGGCTTACCCTTGCCTCAGGCCCTCCCCAGTGTGTCCTGAAGAGAGGCCTTACGCCCAGGTCCTTCCCTGGTATAGGAGGAGAAAGAACGAAACATCACAACATCTAAGGTTATCTAGGGAGGCCATACAAGGTTCTAAAGGTCATTTCACCTGCCTTGGAGGCCCACTGGGGCCCTGTCACAC
The DNA here is from genome assembly GCF_008632895.1 of Mastomys coucha. NCBI lineage: Eukaryota > Metazoa > Chordata > Mammalia > Rodentia > Muridae > Mastomys > Mastomys coucha. The sequence continues at coordinate 65,091,724 of NW_022196900.1, read as the reverse complement.
TTGAAATGCAAATAGCTGTGGATGTTAGGTCACCAACCAGGACAGTAACTTGCTAGTTACAGAAGGCAAGAGATAACAGACAGTGTACAGTAGACAGTGTGCATGTATTATTGAAAAATTGGTTCAGAGCTCCATAGCCCCTGAGAAGGAACCAGAGGAAAAATCAAAGGAAACCAAGATATTTGTTTGTAGCTGTGAACAAGAGGAAACTGAGAGGAAGGTGAAGGTAATCCAGGGAAAACGCGTGCTCAGTAAATATTTCAGTTCTTACCCCAGGTTTGCTAGTGTGGCTCTTCTACACAAAGCCCCAATGGGGGCTTCTTTTCTTCCAAATGCTTAATTTTCAAACGGATGGTTCTAATAGATAGAAAGATGTTCTTAAAGGGAAAAATGATCTAACGGAAGCAGATTTAAAGAAACACAGGGTTTAAACTTGCCTGCCAGGGACTTCAAAAATAACTATCGTAAAATATGCTCAAAGAGTCAAAGGAAACAAGGAAAACTAGAGAGGCAGGAACTAACGAGACTGTCTGCAGAAAGTCAAATAGTGGAAAACCAAGCAAAGGGGAGAGGAGAGTTGGGAGGGGTCTCTTCAATAGGCAGTTTCCAGTCTGAGATAAACAAAATCCCAAAGATAAATCATGGCGAGAGTAGCTAATGATTGGAATGTCCCTAATGCCACGGAACTGGATGCTGAAAATGAATACAATGTCAAGTTTTACCTTCTGTGTATTTTAAGCAACGCGATTAAAATTATAAAGTCACATTAAAAAAAATGTAGATCCAAGACAGGCTCGCTTTATCAAGAGTTTGTATTTGCTGTACTTTTTAGTGTCCCAGCGTAGAAGGTGGCAGTCAGGCAGGTTGGGTGAAGGGGTTAATTCTCCAGAAGGATGTGTGACAATGTGTTCTGGGTGTTGCCCATTCATTCTTTGGAGCTAACTTTCTGCCTTGCTCCTGCCCAAGCCATGCCCCAGGAGGCTGACTGCCGCTGTGCACCTGTCTGTCCTCTGGCTTGTATTAGGCTTCACCAATGGGAATCATTTGTTGGTGATCTTTGCATGGTTTTACTTTGTTGTTGGCTTTTGTAGAACTGTCTTGTAAGAGCTCTTTTTACTCCTCACTGGTGCAAAGAAATGTATGACCAAGTTATCTGAACTCTGCACTAGCTGGAGCCTCCAGAGGTCAGGGTGGATATCTCCGTCTTGTTATCTACAGCACAGCCTCTTCTATTTAGTGCGCAGCCTTTCCCAGGAAAGAAGGAGGCTAGTCTAGGGAAATTTACCAGGCACTTTAATCAAACTAGATACCACGATGTTATTATTTGGGGTTTGTGCTCAAAGGCTGTCTCTACTTTTAAGAAGTTAGTGGGTGACTAAGGGATATAAACAAGTAATTCCACAGCCGAATAGAGAATAGATGGAAAGTTAGGGCTGGGTTTGAAGGATGTAGACTAAACTCACAGGAGGACAGCAATGATAACATCTGGATAGTGCCATCTTCACCTGAGTCCATCACTCATCCTGAATCACACGCCACAGAAGGAAACACGTCAGTGCACGGTTTTGGAGATTTCAGCCCATGGCCCAGGTGGCCTTGCTTTGGGCCTGAGGCAGGGCTGCATAGCATAGCACCTGAAGAACTGTATGGCTGAGAGAGATACAAGAGGCCTGCAAACAAGATGAGCTTTTCAGAGGTACGGGGTCCCACTCTCTTCCCCTCTCCAGCCAGGCCCTCCCCTTAAACTCTACTACCTACCACCAATGCCATCAAATTATGGCTCCATCAGTAATCCAGCCCCTTGAGGAAGCCAGAGCCCTGCTGATCTGTCAAGTTTATCAAGAAACAGGCAAATCTTAAACACGGGTGCCTTTGGAAAGGGAACTTCATGTCCAAACCCTAATATTTTTAAAAAAGAAAATGACCATCGTTCTTTCTGATGTCAAATTATCTCAATTATCTCTTTTCTTCTAACTACTAAGTGGAAGTAGAAGGTACTAAGGGTGAAGCCAGGTTCTTACCCTAGCCTGTCTCAGCATACCCTCACCAGCCCCTACCTCCCTGTCCCTTTCCCGCCATGAGGACTAGGGCATCACCAGAGACTCTAGATGTCTTTTCTGTTTCCTTATTAAGAGACAGTCCATCTTTGTCTTAAAAAGGCCATTGAAGCACAAGACCCAGAGACCCACCCCCTCCAGACATCCTGCTGCCCAAGCTTGAAAATCTCTCCGTTCTTGGTCCCATTGAGGCCTCGGGGACAGAAGATGTTTGTAGTCCCTCAGGTTTCCAGGCTGACCCGGTTGACAATGAATGTGGCCGCAGCTTAGATACTGCGTGAAGTCTCATTATGGTAACATAGGATCCTCGTGTGTGCTGCTTAGGAGAGAGCCAGGCCTTTCGCTGTTTGCTTCTGCTTCTAATCGGTCTTTGTCCCTGAGACTGCTCATTAGCAGAGAAGTGTGAAAGTACAGTAAATCTGACCTTCGAAGCAGGATCCTGTGTTTTCGCTCAATGTTTAAAACTTGAAGGCTTTGGACTCCGAGCCCTGGGCTGGGACCAAGAGACATTGATTCAGTTCTGCTCTTTATTCAAGTATAATTTAGCTCATTTCCCAGACCTGTGAAGTGAAAAAAGTTAGGCTTTTCATCTTTGTATTTGTACAGATCCCTCTGGAAGTCTGATAAAACTTCTCTCAACCACACTGGACTTGTTTGATTTTCTCACCACCTTGTTACAATGTAACTAATAGGATGCTTCTCATGGCCAATCTGCAGACTTCAAGGGATCCATGGCTTTTTCCACTCATGCTGCATAACTATTAAAGCTGTTGCTTACTGCAGGTTAAAATGCACATTTAACTTAGGGCTGGTGAAATGGCTCAGCAGGCAAAGGTGCCTGCTGGCAAGCTTGATGACCTGAGTTCAATCACCAGGATCTATGTGGTAGAAGGAGAGATTGCCTATTGCCTACCCCTTACAAAAAAAATGAAACACACACGCTCGGACACACACAGAGAGAGAGAGAGAGAGAGAGAGAGAGAGAGA
>NW_022196900.1:65079780-65088527 GCF_008632895.1 Mastomys coucha | reverse complement strand
GAGAGAGAGAGAGAGAGAGAGAGAGAGAGAGAGAGAAACATATATTCATCTTAACTCCAAATGTTACAGTGACCTCCCACTTCCTGTTTTCCCAATTTGGGGTTGTTTATACAGAAGCCAGCCTTCTGTATAAATAGAAAGCACGGTAGTAACACGACATGTTACTTCTTTCTACAGCTGACCATGTGCTCTTCGACTATGTCAGTGGTTTGCAGTAGATGCTTTTCCCTAATAGGTTTTCCCACGTGGCTTTGGAGTTCCTTTCCCAGCACTGCCTGAGTGATGGGTACAAGGCATGTTGTCTTCACCTGTTGTTAAGCTGCTGCCTCAGTTCTGTGATTTGTATTCACACACTTAGGTCCTTTAGATCTCTAGAAAAAAAGCTTTCCTAAAGAGGCTTTCGTAGAATTTAAGCAAACAACCCTTTCTTCTGTCTCCTGCCTATTTGAAGTCTAGGCTACATGCTGATTTCAGAGTAGACCCTGCTCCAGACAGTCATGGGCAGTGTTAGCTTCATGAAGAAGACTGTGATAGTTTGAATGTAATCGGCCCCCGTAAGTCCACAAAAAGTGGCACTATTAGGAGGTATGGCCTTGCTGGAGGAAATGTGTCACTGTGGAGGGAAGGTTTGAGGTCTTCTATGCTCAAGCTACGCCCAGTGTGCTGACAGTCTTCTTTTGTTGTCAACATGTAGAACTCTCTGCTCCTCCAGCACCATGCCTGCCTCCACACCACCAGGCTTTCTGCTATGATGATAATGGACTAAACCTCTGAAACCGTAAAGCCATTCCCAATGAAATGTTCTCCTTTATAAGAGTTGCCATTGTCATGGTGTCTCTGCCCAGCAATAACACCCAAACTAAGACAAAGGTCCACACTAATTTTGTCTCTAAAAATCAAGGAAAAATTTATCCAGCTCTTTCCAGTGGGCCCATGAGTAGGAGATAAAGAAATTAACATTTCTCTGCCCATTCTGGATAAAAATAGAATATGGCATTTACATTGCTCTTCTCGAAAATCTTTTATTTTCTGTATATCCTTAGCTATTTAAATTTGCTTTCTATTGCTGATAAAGACCTTCACCAAAACAGCTTAGGGAGGAAATGGTTTATTATTTTACTTACTATTTAGTTTTTCAGTTTACAGTTTATAGTCCAATATGAGGAGAAATAAGGACAGGAATATAAGGCAGGGATCTAGTGACAGGAACTGAAGTAGGGGCCATAGAGGAAAGCTGTTTACTGACTTGCTCTCTGTGGCGTGCTCAGCTTGCTTTATTACACAACTCAGGACTGCCTATCCAGGAATGGTACCTTTCGCAGTGGGCTGGGTCCTACAGCCTCAATCACTGATCAAGACAGTGCCCCCAGGCTTAGATGCAGGCCACCCTGAGGGAGGCATTTTCCCAATTGAGTTTCCCTCTTCCAGGATGACTCCACCTTATGTCATGTTGTTGAGACCTAACTAGAAACCCATTGCTTTATCCCCTCTAGAGTCTGAGGGTCCTGGAATGGATTCCTTGAATTTCCTTTAGCATCTGTTATGTGAAATATGGCTGTGAGAAAGACATTACTATCTTGACATTTCTATAATTGTAGAGACATCAAGGGCCACAGTCTCTTAGACCCTGTCTGTAACCCTTTGCATGTTGCTTGATGTCATTGGACATCATGCCAATGAGTGAAGACCAGGGCAAGGGTGGTTGGGTCAGACTCATTGATCCATCTTTTATGAATTTCAGCTTCCATCCCCGTATCCTGTATTAGCTGGACATGAACTAGTGTAACAGATGTTCGGAGACAAATACAAATGATGCACCATCTTTTCAAATATGCTGACAAGTTCGAAGAGTGCTCTGTGTAGATAATGTAATGGAGCAGAGAGCCTGACAAACAGTCTATGTCTCCATTAAAGGGACCCAAGAAAAGAAGAAATGACACTTGAAAGGAGACCCACGGCAGGCAAGGTGGGACTTGAGTGGCCAAGAGTACCCTGGACAGAAGACACAGCATGTGCTCAGGTGTATACCATGCAAGCCTACGAAATCAGGTCTCATAATGGTCCTGGGTCCAAGAAGAGAGCAGGAGAGTGAACAGGAGCCCGGAGCCCTTAGCCTTGCTCAGGGGGTTCCTTCAGGATTTTCCATCTCTTCATGGTGCTTATTAGAATTAACCTCAGCTCTCTGATGTCCACAGGAAACCACTTTGGAGTATCTTGAGCTGAGAAGATAAGTCCCGGCAATGAGAAGTTGGAAGTAGTGAAAGGTGAATTTAGCCGGGCTAAGTGGAAGGAAAAGTCTAATGTAACTAAGGATTTGGGCTTAGAGAAAGGTATAGCTGTTTTCCCAATGAAAGAAAGAAAAACACAAGCTTAGTGGAAGAAATGACAAATGGAATGGGAGAGATGGATGGTAGTGGAGAGGGGAAGATACTGGGACAGCACTTCCAATAGGAGGTCTAGGTGTATGGCTCCATAGGGCTCTCTGTTCACGGTCTGGCTTAGGCCACCTATCCCCAGCCAGTCTTCCTGCCTCATGCAGAAGCAGCACAGGGACAGTGCTCAGAGTCAGAGAAGAAGAAACCAGACAGCAGACAGGCATTTATTCCTCCACTTCAGGTACATTTGCAGGAAAAAGAGGGCTGAACTTTACTCGTTCAAACTGAAACCACTTTGAACACTGGTTCAGAGTTTGTTTTGAATGTATCGTGTTGGAGATAGGACCCAGGGCTTTGCACATGCTAGCAAATGGCAAGCACTGTCCTACTGTTGCTACACCACAACCTTTGGGGGTTGTGAGACAGGGTCTCATTGTATAGCTCAGGCTGGCCTTGAACTTATAATGCAGAGGAGATTGTCTTCAAACTCACAGACCCTGCCTCTGCCCTACTGCACCCAGCTTTTTCTGACAGTGTGTCTCTGGACTTTTGCAATGCCTGATCAGTTCTGCAATGGAGAAGGTCTCTTCCTGTTTGTCAATGGCTCATTGAGAGTAACCAGACCTGAATCTGATTCCCAGACTGAGGTGAACACAGCTGAGAGGCCAGTCTCGGGAAACCCCGGGCCTAGGATAGAGTAGGCAATGTGTGTGCCCAGTGGTTCGTAGTCATGATTACAGAGCACAGAGAGAGAGAGAATCTGAGCATTGTCTGGGGAAGCCATTTCCATAATTAATGACAAACTGCAAGGATAAGCCTTAAACCTGTGTGTGTGTGTGCGTGTGCATGTGTGTATGTGTGTGTGTGTGTGTGTGTGTGTGTGTGTGTGTGCACGCGCACGTGTATGGCAGTTTGAGGAGAATTCCCTTCTTTGCTTCTAAGGCAGATGTCTTATTTGTTCCCTCAGGGCACTTATTGTGGAGTTTTTGACCTGTGCGTGCTCACTTAATGACTTTTCTATTACACCAAGAGGAAGTTACTTTACATCATTTCTACCCCAGGACTTGGTGCATGGTGTAGCACACAGTGAACACTGTGCTGAACAAATCAAGGAGCTGATAAGACTGGTTGGGGAAAATGGGCCTGGAATGAGATTACAAGGAAGGTGAAGGAGACTGACCCTGCCTCCATTGTTAGTCTGCTCTTTATCCTCTCAATACTATTAATTTCAGTGACAGTGGCCCCTACTCCTGGAGGAGCCCCTGGCCCTGGAGGACCCACTGGCCCTGGAGGACCCCCTGGCCCTGGAGGACCCACTGGCCCTGGAGGAGCCCCTGGCCCTGGAGGACCCCTTGGCCCTGGAGGACTTCCTGGCCCTGGAGGACCCACTGGCCCTGGAGGACTCCTTGGCCCTGAAGGACTTCCTGGCCCTGGAGGACTACCTAGCCCTGGAGGACTACCTGGTCCTGGAGGACCCCTTAGCCCTGGAGGACCCCCTGGCCCTGGAGGACCCCTTGGCCCTGGAGGACTTCCTGGCTCTGGAGCACCCCTTGGCCCTGGAGGACCCCCTGGCCCTGGAGGACCCCTTGGCCCTGGAGGACTTCCTGGCTCTGGAGGACACCCTGGCCCTGGAGGAGTCCCTGGCCCTGGAGGACCCCTTGGCCCTGGAGGACCCACTGGCTCTGGAGGACTCCCTGGCCCTGGACGACTGACTCCCTGGCCCCGGAGGACCCATTGGCCCTGGAGGACTTCCTGGTTCTGGAGGACACCCTGGCCCTGGAAGACTCCCTGGCCCTGGACGACTCCCTGGCCCCGGAGGACCCATTGGCCCTGGAGGACCCCCCAGCCCTGGAATCAGCTCTTTGCTTATAGTGAGCTCTGTCTGCTGTTGTTTCTTCCAATGTTGATGAGATTTGCTGTTTATGTGTTAGCCACTCTCGGCACAGTGTTTTACTGAAGAAGCTCTGTCTGAGCTTATTTTTATGTACACAAACATGAGGGAAAGATAAATATCTTTATATGAGCGTTTAAACAAAGTTTGAAGATATATTCTCTGGTTATTCCTCATTTACTGGAGCTGTTGGAAGCAGCACATGGTGAGCTCTTTTCAGTCTCTGGGAGATCCTGTGGCCCAGTCCCTCCATATGGAAACCAAATAGTGCGTCATCTTCAGGACACAGAGGATGAGCCAGAGGTCAGGGAGAGGGAAGGGGTGGATGGAGCATGAGGGTTATCTGGAAGAAGAGGAAGCAGGGATGCAAACATGGCCATTTCCAAGGGTCAGTTATCACAAAACAAATCCTAGTCAAGAGCTGTTACCCCACTGTAGACAGGACTCAGGGTGGTCGGCAAGTCCACTTGCCACTTTAACACTTAAAGACCCTACACTCTGAGGAAGAGTATCCAGGAAGTCATTGGCTGAAGGCTAAGGCTATTGATATGCCTCATTAGCATGGAGGGGTATTCCAGGTGCTGTGATACATGACTAACTACAAGAGGTTACCTTAGTCACCTTAGTCAAGGGTCATGATTATGTGCATTGATGCAGGGAAGGAAGAGCCCTACTCCTGCTGTCTCAGATCTCTGAGATTCCTGAGAGTTGAGCATGCTCCACCTCACCAGCCTCATGCCATGGTCCACGTACCCTGTGTGTGTGTGTGTGTGTGTGTGTGTGTTGGTTGGAGGTCAACATTCATTTTCTTTATTGCTTCTCACCTTGGTTTTGTTGTTGTTGTTGTTTGGCTTTGGTTTTGGTTTTTTGTTTGTTTGTTTGTTTGTTTTTTGTTTTTTGTTTTTGTTTTTGTTTTTTGTTTTGTGTGTGTGAGACATAGCATCTCCTTGAACCTGGGATTACTCATTTCAACAAGACTGTGCTGGCCAGTGAGATTCCTGGGATCCTGTATCTCTTCCTCCCTGCCCCCACCCCCCAGCACTAGGATTCTAAACTTGTGCAGCCAAGCCTGAACTTTATATGGGTGCTGGGGATCTAAACTAGGTCTCTACGTTTGCATAGCACAAAGTTTACCCACTGACTCATCTCCTCAGCCTCTGAGTGTGAGATTTGAACCATTAAGAAAGAGTCACTTCTGTAAGTGTTCATTGGGTCAGGAGATCAAAACCTCCTGAGGGATCCACCTAAAAAAACTCCTATACTTAAACTTCTAAGTAGTCCAACATTGCTCTGCTAGGGCATCATCAAAAACGTACAATTTTACATCACTCGTTAGTCAGTCTAGAGCAGACCCTTTGGGTATCGTGCAGATTCCCTCCAGAACCCAAAGAATCCTGTCAAATGTCATGTTTCCTTCCCCTATGGCAGGAGATGTTAGTGGCAATGGCTTTTCCCTCCTTTACCAGGGAAATGCCAAAAAGCCTTTTACCATTTGGCTTTTGTAAATATTTTGGAAATGACAAGCCTCTGAATATTCTGATGTATAAAGATCAGAAGAGATAAGAAACGTAAGGGAAGCCGGAGGCAGTGGTTAATAGTGTCAGCTAGCCTAACAGTCTCTAGATTCACTTAAGAAACAAACCTCTGGGCATGTTTGTAAGGGATAAAGCAAGGAGCTCCCCAGATGTGGACAGCATGTGATGGTGGCACCCTTAAACTCTGAGCCAAACAAACCCCTTCTTCCTGTTTTGCTTTTGTCTGGCCCTTTATCTCCCCTCTATGGCTCACTTCTGTCTCCAGCAGCCAGAAAGTTCTCAGCAGTACCCAGAGGCCGCTTAGAAAGTTGGCATATTGTATCAAAGTCGCTTCGGTGTGTTCACACGCTGTGGGGCTGTGGGTTTGTTAGGCATGGGTGTGGTCAGAAGGACAAGAGAGTACAGATCAGAAGAACAGCACTAGCCCAGAAGTCTTTGTTCTGGAACTGAAGCACAGCCACTTTGCTCTCAATGCTCAGATTTCTGGATACTGCATGACTTCTGGTCCTATCTGTAGCGCATTTCTGCCCTGCTTAGCGACTTTCCAGGGATCTGCCCTTTAGATCAATAGCACTCACTTTCTGTACTCCCTTTTTGGGTAGCTCTGTGCTGAGGCTGTGAGGCTGTCACACTAGTGTGACAGGTGCCTAGATGATCTCGTGATATTGTCACTGCTGCTGGTGAAGAGTGAGAGACTCTCCTCTTGGAGTGGCTAATTAGACCCCATGGCCATTTCTGAACCCTAGCTCAGTGTTCTCCTGGGGGTGACTTAACCTATGACCCCACCGGTACTTCATCAGGTAAATAGGAACACTGATTTCTCAAACAAAATAATAAATAAAAAAAATATTTTTAGGCAATATGAGCAAAATTGAGAAAACAACATTCCCAGGATAGATTCTACAAATCAGTCGACATCATGATAGATAACACACATTGAGGATGCTTTTACAATGGCTGATTCACAAATGACTACTTTAAGAAGCAAAAGGTGTGGCGCTCTTGGGGCTTGAGTTAGCTGGAACCCTGTCATCCTGAGCTGCATTTAGAAGAGGTGGGGAGCGCTTCCTATGGGCTTTGAGATCTTGAAGACAGGAGGGGCATAGGCAGCCTGAGACCCCCCCCCCAGAGGGAAGGAGCTGAGAGTGATGACCCTGAACCTCACTATCTTTCTTCCCCTTTATTCTTTCCAATCCCTTAGTGATCAGGTTCAAAGAGATGCTGATATGCAGGAGAGCCCATGGATGCGGTTCATAGATGTCGACTCTAAGACCACAGAACAGGAAGGCTAGAGAACAGATCTGAAAGGGCCCCGGAAGCCATCTTGCGCAATAGCAGAATGGTCAGGAGAAAATGTCGACTGATAATTATAACTACTTCAAATGAAAATCTGGTTTGTGATCGTCATACCCATCATTTAATGGCCCCAAAGAAGAATGCAAAACATTTCCCGTGGATTTCTTCTGTGTTCTTGGGAAGCCAGGTGTTATGTTAAGTGGAAACCCCTTTAGGTTCCAATTCTCTCAGCTGCCGGTCCTAGGTACCAGCCTTTCTCACCCGCACTTGCTAGATGAAGAGGCTCCTCCAGACACCGTAGCTGAACAGTGACCAGTTCACACTGAAGTGAATCTTGTCTCAGGAACCCACAGTCACTCTGCTATAACAGGAAACCTCAGGAAAACATAACCCACGAGAATCCAGCTTTTACAAAAACAAAACAAAACAAAACAAAACCAGAGGGTGAGCTTACTTGAAACTGGGGAAGCTGAGGTGACTTATAGATATGTGGGAAGCAGCACTGATGAAAGAAGAAACCCTGCTCTCGTCTGACTCCATGAAGAAAAACACAGGAAAATGCTGACACAGCTCACCCGCAGAAAGCCAGAGCAGACCGACTTCTGCCCACTGGGGGCCTGATTCATGTGGCCAAGTGTGTTCAGTAGTGGGTTGTGTGGTTGCTTCCTTGGGTCATGAGAGACTGAGGCACCAATACCGTACTCTCTTCTCTACTGACAATTTTCACTTTGCTTCGTGTTATTGAATTCCCTCTTCCGTCACAGGTTACAGCCACACAGACAGTAGTTGCAGTGAGAACCGTGGCACAGTTAAAGGCAATGAAAGGATTTTGGCTTGGAGTATTGCTTATGCAAGGAAACATGCTGGGTGCTATTTATGTTAAGCAAACACTAAACCATTATTTGATACAACCATCTCAATCAGTATTACATTCTGTTAGCTTCGTTTTACATGAAAGGTAACTCTGAGGTCTGATTTGCTTAAGGAAACAGACTATATATATGACAGACATGATGTACGGGGTTGAGCTTTGACCCAATTTCACTAGACACTTGAAGCCACTAGTCTGAGTCTAAAGCCCCAGAGAAGCAGTTGTAAGGGGAAAGCGTCAGACAGGGAGGAATCATTGTACCCCCATTGCTGACCTTCTATAACTTGGTATCGTAGTTACTGACTTCTCCCTCTGCTTTGCTTAGCCCTCTTTCTTACACACCCAGGCCTACCTGCCTAGGGATGGCACTGCCCACAGTGGGCTCGATCCTCCTGTGTCAATTAGGAGTTAAGAAAATACTTCACAGAGAAGTCCACAGGCCAACCTGAGAGATACCTAGAAATAAATATTGATAATATTTATGGTTGTGCATATAAATATTAGTGGAAAATATTATACAAATGTTAACCACAAAAAGAATGAAAACTGCATACCCATATTGTACCAGTTATCTTTTGTATTCTTTTAAGTAGTTTTTATTGTGATAAAATGCATGAGCCATAAAGTTGGCCATTTTAACTATTTAAAAGATTTAAACTAAAAAAATTTATATATATTTTATTATAATATATTAAAATTATAAATTATATTGTAATGTATAATAATAAAATATTAATCAATTTTATTGTATTATATGATATTATATATACATATATATA
>NW_022196900.1:65071304-65079770 GCF_008632895.1 Mastomys coucha | reverse complement strand
ATATATATATATATATATGTCTCAGTGTGTGTCTGTGCAGAGTAGATGTGCCTTGTGCTTGAGGTGGTCAGAAGGGGTCTTCCATTCCTTGGTACTGGAGTTATAAATGGCTGTGAGCTGCCACGTGGGTGCTGAGCATCAAGCCTGGATCCTCTTGAAGAGCAGTCAGTGCATATAACTGAGAACCATCTCTCCAGCTCCCACTCCATCCCATTTTTTTTTTTTGAGACAGAATTTTGAAGTGAAGTTTAGGTTGACCTTAAATCGGAGACCCCTCTGCCTTAGCCCTCTGAGCACTGCCATCAAAAGTATATGTCATTCTACCTGGCTCATTCTAACTAATTTAAAGAGTAAAGTTCTAAAGCATTTAAACTGCCTTTGGCTCACTGAGCCCCACTGTTGCAGCACATCTCTTGGAGATGCCATGTCCACTTTAACTGGATAAATCCGGCCCCAGCAACCACAGCATGAGGATGTCAGTGAAGCAGTACTGACAGGTGGGGGCCTGCTGAGATACACTGAGAGATCCAAGGCTTCTCTGGGTCAGCGTGACCAATTCTGGGTGGCACACAACTACACTATTAGTAGTGTTCACCTAGCCCTGCTGTGGGAACACCTCTATGCTGATAATGGTTATCTACAAGACCTTCCTAAGACTTGAAGAGCTTTCTTGTTTGAAACCACCGACTTCACTGGATGTGTGCATGTGTCTGGTGGGTGATATTGTTACTCCCAAATGCCAAATTCTCCACTCTTGGCTCATGCCAATACTAGCATTTTCTCGCCATATATCCATGAAAAGCTACGATGGTTGTATCTGTGTAGACCACTGATTATTTTACCTCCAGCCACCTTCCTCCAGGCCTTAAGTCAGTCTGTTTATTTTTCTTTGGCCACCCTGAGAACACTATCTTTTGTAAAACTTATGGCCTGGGTGATTGGCACATGGCAGTTGACAAGTGGAGCATTTGATCCATCTTCCCCTTCGCATTGAAGCACTGGCTTCCCGTGGTTCTAAGATCTCAACACCTCCTTGTGTTTTCTGCCTCAGGTCTTTGGACACCTCAGAGTGGTATAGGGAGCAGGGAGTCTGTGGGTACTTGGTGCATCCAGGGGGTCTACAAGTGCTCACAAATGTTCAGGGCTCTGTAGGTACTCAGTGTAGTTCAGTACGTACTGACTCAGACACACAGAGAGGGGATGTGGTAGAGAACCCCTCAGCATTGGGGAGTGGAGTCTGTGGACATGGCACTCTCTTCCATCCATTAATTAGGCACTGGCATGCACTGTAGAGCTCCTCAGAGATGCCCATTGGTCACAGTATCAATAAACTTTATAGTTGTACAGTTACAGTTATTGTCTTATAATTCCTTATTTTTCTCCCTCACTTTTCCTATTCTCCCTTTCCCGAATTAGCTGGCCCTAATCATCACCTGGGCTTCCTAGGGGAGCCCAGGCTAAGAAAAACTGTATATGCCTATCTCCCTATAACTATCATAAGCCTCTCTGAGCTATGTTACCTGTCAAATGTCAGCTGGTTAAGTAATATCAGATACATTAGTCTACTTTTGGTTGTCAGTTTTCTTACATATAAAATAGTGATAACAGTAATAAGCTTATATGTTAGCAAAATAATTAATGTTATTAATGTTATACAGGTGAAAGGGCTGTGGAGTTTTCCAGGCAACAGCACTGAAGGTACTTCTTTGTGTTTTCTGTGATTTTTTTTCACTATGACAATAAAAACGTAATTTTTGCAGCTTTTCTAATGTTAAATAATATGTTGCTTAAACTACCTAGTGTGAACTGGGTTGGCCATATATCTACCGTGTGACTGATCTTTGTAAAGTGCGTCTGCATTTCAGATTTCCTTACATCAGTTTCTGAGCCCAAACACTCCCTGACTCCAGCCAATGCAGCACTTCCTATCTTCCACTGTGGAGCTTAGATTACCCTTTCCCAAGATACAAATCCCCAGGATAGGGGCCAGAGCCCTTTGATCTTCATGCTATCTTTAGTAGTTAACAAATTAATTAAGTGTCTTCTATGTATCAGTCTCCATGCTTAAATATGAAATGACACCACCACAACCTATTTCTAGTGTGTTTACCTGAACAGGAGGCATGTCTGTAACATAGCTCAAGTGAGCTTGTAAATGCTATCAGATGCCTACATAAATTGATCAGCACATGTGGGATATTTGGTTAGCAACTCAAACAAGTCGGGGTCTGGGTTTGTAAGAGTTGGTACTCATAATGTATTGCTGCAATATAAACTTACTCATCCATCCCCATTAAAATAAGTAAACATGCTTCATATTCCAACTGTGTCAATAACCAAAGGGCAGAAATGGATCCCTCAGGAAAACAAACACTTCATAATTAAAGTCAGTATTAGATGAGGCCCCAAAGGCAAGGCATTCGCTTGGTCCCTCTTAGATCATGCCTTGGCCATCCCTCCCTCTCCACCATGAGACAAGCAGCTGCCTTGCCAGGACGACTCACCTGGTTAGACTTTTTCATGAAGCGTGTCTTTGGTGGTTGGGGAGGAAGCCCAGTCAAGCAAAACTGTGCAAATTAATTTGGTTTTAAGTTACCGAATGTGTATCCTAACCACTTATTCACAAAGAAAAGAAGTTGAAACATCAAATGTCATATGAACAGAAAAATAATTGGCCACATTTGAAGCCATAAAATTAGTCCTTTGTAAGAAATTAAATCCAGCCTTACAAAAGGAGACGAAGTGTAAATAGAATTGATGAAAACAGACACAAGAGAAGCAGCTATCAGTCTGAACGTGCGGGGCTGTTTAATTTGTATTATGAACATCTATGTACATGTTATAGGGACAAGTATTAGAGACTTGGCAATGAAGATGTCCATCAGGATTACGTGTTACATAACTGCCTGCACTAGCACTCAGTAGGAACATACAGAGTAGTAGTAGGTGTGACGGAAACATTTCAGTGTGTGTATGTGCACGTGTGAGTGCATATGTGTACATGCATGTGTGTGTGTTTCCAGGTATAATAATAGATGTGAATATATTTATCCTGAACACCTCTCTCAGAAGCTGAGACACTCACAAGCCTTCTAATCTCCCTAGGATTCTTAACTAGAACTGTTTGAGGGAGGTTATCTTTTTCCTGATTCTGAAGCCTATGGGCTTCCAAGTAATGAAAGGACTTGGACCATTTTATCCATCACCTGGCTTTAACACTTGACATCTTTTCCCACATTGCATCATCCCCACACTGAAGTCTACCCCATATTTCACACTCCCAAGTACACCTGACAGCAGCTGCGTCCTAGGAAACTTTGCTCAAAGAGTCAGATGATGAGCTAGTCTCACAGCATAGCACCAATCACAACAACTCCAGTGTAGTTAAGCAACACAGAAGGATTGAAGTATATTTAAAATGAAGTTTTGTGGTGTGAGCACCATGGAGGATACTTGCACAGCCTAAATGGCATAACTTACTGTATGCTAGGGGGTGTGATATATAAAGCCCTGGATCCAATGAACCAAACATGAAATTACATCGAACATTCTGGAACATGATGTGATTAAGAGACTAGACAACCTATTTTTAGGGGGTGGGTAGAAGGAGTATATTATAAAACAAGAAAATACTGAAAAAGTAGTAAATACATATGAATTAATAACATAGTATTTATTGTTTTTATCAGATATTATATAGTGTATATAGTAGAATGTACCAGAGTTTTATATGAGTGGTAGGTAGTTCAGAAAACTGGCTACCAATAGTACCACCACAGACACACTGGTAATGTTTGTGCACCCACACCAACAGCTATGGAGTCACTAAAGGAAGGGTGCTTTTAACAGCATTGAGGTCATGAGGCCACTGTCTTACCTGAGATCCACTTATGAACATGGCCAAGTGGCACATGGCGGTTTAGATATCCTTAAGTCTTTTACAAACTTTTAATCACTAAGGACTTCTGGCTGTCCAGCTTATCTTTTACTTTGTTTCCCCTTGTTGAATTCCTACTGTGGTTTGTTTCCAATTCTCTATTCTTGTAGCTACATTTCTCTGCCTTAAAAGACTATTTCATTTTCTTTCCTATCAGATTATCACCTCTGTCCCATTACTGTTGCATCTTGGAAAAACAGAAAAATTCTTTATTACTTGCTTTAGATTGGATTGGTCCAATAGGCGGAAGAACCGAGTGAGGCAGGTCAGAAAGAACAATGTCGTGGATTGAAAATGAAATGTCCCCCAATGGCTCGTGTGTTTGGACACCTGGCCCACAGTTGGTGCTGCTGCTTGGGAAAGTTAGGGAAGCTCTAGGAGGTGCAACCTTGCTGGAGAAAGAATATCTCTCGGAGTGGGCTTTGATGTTTTATTGCCTGGCCTCTCTCTCTCTGTGTCTCTCTCTGTCTCTGTCTCTCTCTGCCTCTGTCTCTGCCTCTCTGTTTCTGTCTCTCTGCCTCTCTCTGTGTCTCTGTCTGTTTGTCTCTCTCTCTCTTTGTCTCTCCCTCTCCCCCCTCTCTGTCTGTCTGTCTCTGTCTGTCTGTCTCTGTTTGTCTCTCTCTCTCTCTCTCTCTCTCTCTCTCTCTCTCTCTCTCTCTCTCTCTCTCTCTCTCTCTCTCTGCTATTAGCATGCAGTTGAAATGTTATCACCCTGCTTTCTGACTGCCAGGCAGGATTCACACTTCCACTGCCATGCCTTTCCTACCATGGTGGACCATACCCCCTCTGGAACTGTCAGTCAAAGTCAACCCTTTCTTCCCTTGCTTTGTTTCAGGTTACTTATCACAACAACAGAAGAACAACTCATTCAAACAGCTTCCAAAATTGGTCTCTTCTGTCTGAACTATACAACTCAGGGCAGGATAGCAATGCCCAAGCCTCTTTATCCTCAAAATGAAAATGGGGCAAGACTGGGTGACTTACAAAGAAAAGAGTTTTATTCTGGTCCATGGTTCTGATCCAAAGCCCAGGATCCACAGATGGTGACAGGTTTAATTCTGGCCCAGGGTTGTTCAGAGCACCACTTGGGAAGGAATAGAGAGTGCAAGGTGCAAGAGCACTTGTGGGAGTGGCACCAGAGAATGAAGGCCAGATGCATGGTATTGACCTGCTCTCTAGAGAACTAATAAGAATTCTCACAGCACCACAGTCACTATTCATGGGACAGGTTGCTCTGATCTGAGAGCCCATGAAGATCATACCTCTTATCTGATGCACTGATCAATCTGGTTTGAGCATATCACGGTGCAGGCAAATCATCTTCAAGCCACAGCAAGATCTGAAAGTTTGACACAATATGCCTCTGGCAACACTGGATGGGAATGTAGTGATAAGCATCCCACTAGCTACAACTGTGTCTGTGAGCTGAAGTTCCTTCCATCCTTAGTGTGATTCTGGGGACTATTGTGCCCAAAGTAAAACCTCAGACTCTTGGTTTCGTGACCATGTTGGTGAAGACGACGATATCAATATTCATTGAAAGCTAGTATTCTTCCAGTGCTCATGAAATGCATAGTTTCTAGAGGGCTGTTAAATGTCAGTTTAGACTGGAGAGCGCAGCTAGGTGAAACTCAGCATTCCTTTAGTGGGGTGGCTTGAACCAACTGGACTGTTTAAAGCAGCCTTTACATAGCAGTTTCTACAACTCTCTATGTTCCTCCTTACCCTGTTTCCTCTTATCTTATCAAAACAGGGTTTCAGAAGCTCGAGAATGCAGGTAGGGGCCCCTCTACCCTTTGATTCCTTCCATATGCAGGTTACTTCATTTTCCAAGGGGCCCCGGGGTTGGGGAAAACTACTTGTCCAGTGTAATCACCTATGAGCTAGTATAAACTCAAGCTTTGCTGTAATTTATTAGTCACTGACATGCCAGAAGGAAAACAGGTTTAAAGAAAGCAAGAAAATGACCCGTTGAGAGATTCAAATCTGAAGTTCATGTGAATGTGTTTGGGTGTTAAGACATCAGAGCAGCAGTCCGAGTTCAACGTCCATCAGTATCCGCGGAGCACCCTTCACAATGATGTGTTAGAGCTGACGTGGTGTGAATGAGCCCATACTACCCAAGAGGTCAATTTCAGAATCTGCGATGCAAAGAATAGTGGTTTCTGAATCTCTCTCATGAGAAATTAAAGTACAGAGCTTATGTTAGCCTTATTATGTAAACTCCAAGTTGCTAAAATATCTTTGATAGTTGATATGCTGTGGAGCAGACGAATTCTCCTCTGTAGTCAGAACAGCCCTCGCATTTGTGCTGGGGAGTTTCCTAAACATCTCCAGTCCTCACCTTGAGCTCAAGAGGTATAAGGCAGAGCAGACTCTCATGTGTTCATCAAGCCATTGATCTGGTACTTGCTAGGTGTGTGACACAGTGGAAAAGACCCGTAGCTCTCATGGAGCTTAAAGATTGCCAGATGAGAAAGATCACACACACACACACACACACACACACACACACACACACACATCTGAGAAATTAAAAGGACTGGGTATAGTACAGTAATTGCTCTGCATAGCTGCAGTATTATTCTCAAATCCCCTATGAATACCAAAATCAAAAGTTGTCCAAGGTTCTATCTAATATAACACAGTGTACCTTAGCATGTAACATATGCACATCGTCCTATGTTCAGACAGCTCTCTGTTTCCTGGGTTACACATTCATGGGGTCAGCCAACTTATGACTGAAAGCTTTTAATCATCATGGTTCTCTAAGCAATATGTACATTGCACTATTACCACAAATAATCTAGAGGGATTTCAAGTATGTAGAAGAATGTTTGTGGGTTATATGTAAAAATGTCACTTGTTGTAAGGGGCTTGAGCACCTGCAGATTTTGTTATCCTAGGGATACTGGAATTTATCCCCCCATGATTCTAAGAGACCACTGTGCTTTAAATTACCTCTGAATTACATACACTATCAAATCCAATGGCATACATTACTTCAGTTCTGTAGATGCAGAAGAATACTTGACATATAGCAAATTCAAGTTTAGCATTTGGGACTTCCCATAATTAAAGTGAACATTTTCAGGTTTCAGTTGGCAGGCTCCAGGGTTAGACACCCACCGAGGCTGATACCGAGGCTGAGTGTACGGAAGGGAAGCTATCACAGCCATGTTTAATCTGAGCTGGTCGAGACTCACTAAAGAATTCACAAGCAGGCAGAGCTCTTGAGTGTAAGCAATCATTCAGGAGGCAGGGCAAGTTGTGGAGAATCAACTTGAGCTGCCAGAACCTAGTCCCTGAGGGGTGAAATGGGAACCAAGACTCTACTTACCAGCTAAAGAAATGCTGTGTGTGTGGCTGGCCATCTTGTGAGGCTGTGGTCTTGTCGCTCTTAAGGCAAGTGACTGGCTTAGATTTATTCACCGAGCTCAAGAGAACAAGATTTTGTGCATTCAAGAAATAAAAGTTAGTATGATTTCTGAGACTAGACTGCAAGAGAAATCTACAAATCCTAGACACTTATTTTCATTGATTACTAAAATGACTTTTACTATTTTCTTGTTTCTTTGTTTTTTTTTGGTTTTTTGAGATGGAGTTTCTCTGTGTGTAGCCCTGGCTGTCCTGGAACTCACTCTGTAGACCAGGCTGGCCTCGAACTCAGAAATCAGCCTGCCTCTGCCTCCCAAGTGCTGGGATTAAAGGCGTGCACCACCACCGCCCGGCCTAAAATGATTTTTAAAATATTGTCTTCTTCCCGAATTTAAGCCCTACAGCAGCTCATGGGCATGAAATTCAGTGTGTCTGGTTTGAGACCTACTGTCCACACCCTGAGCCTGTCTGCCAGCTGTATCAGTGATAGAACACAATGGCTAATAATCCATGCTTACTGCAGGATTGCTCATTCCCATCAAACGGGTCATGACCTTTCCAGCAGTATCCTGTTCTATCTCCTTACTCTCCATCCCCTGACTATTTCTTACTCCTTAAAGTCATTTAAGAACATAGTAGATCTTAGTAAACATGGCACACTGGCTAGCACCAGAAGCAGCTCTGGAAAGGGAATGATGGCTTTGGTAAAATAGATCCAAACCCCTTCCTAAGGAGATGATTGGTATTTTTGATAAAAATCTACTTCAAATCATCTTCGGAAATTGCCATGCACAGTTTGTGTGACAGCAGTTTATGAGGCAAAAGCTTTAAGGAAGCCATCTCCTGCAACCCCTAATTCAGAGGTAGCCCAGATATACCCTTGCTATAGTCTTGTGTGCTAGGTGTCCCCCAAGATAAACGTTGCTCTCTGACCTCCACCAAAGTTCCAACATCTTAGCCCAAACCTGGCTTGGAATTTCTCTCAGACAATGTTACACATTCAGACTAATTACCTCCCGCATTGTTGGAAAGATAATGAGGGGGGTAGGGCTTTGAGTAGCCCAAAAGACTAGCATAGTGGGCCTTTACTAAGGATGGGTGGGACCTTGAGCCAAGTGTTTGCGTGTGTGTGTGTGTGTGTGTGTGTGTGT
>NW_022196900.1:65056468-65071210 GCF_008632895.1 Mastomys coucha | reverse complement strand
AGAGAGAGAGAGAGAGAGAGAGAGAGAGAGAGAGAGAGAGTACTGCCGAAGGCATTCGAGGCTCAAGCCTCTACCCTCTTGGCGGGCTCACCTGCCGCTCCCCCCCTCCCCAGGACTCCAGCCAGGCCCACAGGCTCAAGTGTGTTCAGAGCCTGGGGGGGGGGGGGTGCCTCACCAGTCCAGAGGAGATGGCTGTTGTTTTAGACCCAGTGTGTTTTAGATGGCCTCAGGTGTACCTTGACTGCTGAGCTGCCAGATTTTTCTTCTCTCTTTCGTAATGACTGTAAAAGTCTGATGCCATTTTTGAGAAATACATTCAGATCCTGCACTTCCATGTGTTGTGTCTGCCATTATTTCTTCACCGACGCCTTGCCGACCTGTACCGGGACCCTGTTGTCCCATGGGTTGAGGGAGGCCCAGACTGACCAGCCTGCGGCAGGAAATATGAGACAACTAGTCAAGTATCAGGCTGGCAGGCCTAGTTCTAAGAGAAAATGCCAGGTCAGAGTTATAGAAATGATAGTATGGAGATACATAGATATTCCATGTCTACTTACTGTGACCATTCAAGACCAATCACTACAACCAGACTAGGACAGATGAGACAGTGGTAAGGTCCTGCAGGATGATAGTATTGTGAGTCCCAGGCAGGTAACAGCTTCATTAGGTATCCAGCAAGAAGACGGTTGTGGAAAGTAAAGAGATCTTTGAAATCTGGTCCTCCATTAAGATCAACTTTGTTTCTCACTGAAATGTAGTTATTCAATGAATATTGAGTGACTCACTTAACTTCTTGAGATCTCAGTTTCAAGACTTTGCAAATGAAATGGCAGATCCTTCTTCCACACCTGTTGAAGGGCAAAGCACCCAGTCTCTGTTTTGATCTCATTGCCATGTCTGCTCTTACTCTGGGTCTCTAATCAGAAGCAGAGGGAGAGTTCTTGTGGAAGGTGTGATGCCAGATGTTAAATCTTAACCTTTGTTGCTGCCAGAGCGCTGCGTATGAACGCTGCGATTTTATCTGTCCACCACAGGGTATGGGTGCTATGGTTGCATCTGTCTATGATGGGATATGGGTGCTATGGTTGCATCTGACTATGATGAGATATGGATACTATGGTTGCATCTGACTATGATGAGATATGGGTACTGTGGTTGCATCTGACTATGATGGGATATGGGTACTGTGGTTGCATCTGTCTGTGATGAGATATGGATACTATGGTTGCATCTGACTATGATGGGATATGGGTGCTATGGTTGCATCTGTCTGTGATGAGATATGGATACTATGGTTGCATCTGACTATGATGAGATATGGGTACTGTGATTGCATCTGACTATGATGGGATATGGGTACTGTGGTTGCATCTGTCTGTGATGAGATATGGATACTATGGTTGCATCTGACTATGATGGGATATGGGTGCTATGGTTGCATCTGTCTGTGATGAGATATGGATACTATGGTTGCATCTGACTATGATGGGATATGGATGCTATGGTTGCATCTGTCCATCACAGTACTTTCATCTCATTCTATCTTGTGATGTTGGCTGCTGTCTCAGTCCAGATTCTGTTGCTATCACAGACTTCCCAAGGTGGTACTTCTTAAAGAAAGAGGTTTATTTAGCTCCTATTAAGAGGTAGAAATGCCAGCATCAGGCAGCCTCTGAATAGGGCACCCTCAGCTGAGCTACAAAGAAGCAGAGAAACAGGAAAGAATTGACTGCAGTGAGTGGGTTGTATAATGTCACAGGAACCCAGATGGCTGGGAAAGGCACATTTCATTTGAGTGTGTCCCTGCAAGGTCATGTGTTAGGAGCTTGGTCCATAGTGTAGCCATGTGACATGTGATAAAGCATATAAGAGGTAGGGTCCCCTGGGAGGTAAGTGGGCCATTGGGACACTGCCCTTAGCAGAGATTAATGCTGGGATCTTGGGAAAGTTTCTCTGAAATAGAAGTTTTATAGAGAGCAATGTGAGCATCTGACTCAAAAGCAGTAAGTCCTAATGTTCTTCCTCTCTTGTCAAATGTTGCCCAGGCAGGTCCTCTGAAAGACAGCTTCTTATAGCTGGCGAGAGCATTTGCTATATAGTGTCCATAGCCAAGGATTCAGAAACACCCAGAAAGTCAAACTCGCTCTCCTGGCAGCAGCTATGGTTTGGATTTGGTTTAAGTGTGTTCCCTGAAAGGTCATGTGTCAGGAACTTGGTCATAGTTTGACCATGTGACACAGTCCAGACACTGGCACTCTAGTTCCTGCTTAATCACACTGGAGAAACTCAGAATACACATATGGGTGATGTGGACAAGACCCTCCACTGCTGCATCTGACTCAAAAGCAGAAAGAAGTCCTAATTTTCTTCCTCTCTTGTCACCTGTTGTAAATTCTTCTTCCTTCTAACTTTAACAAAGCCCAATTAATAAAGATGCACCTGGGTTAAGCATTCAAGGCTATGGTAAATTTCAGTGATTGAGATGACTTGCAATATTGCAGGGCCACAGCCAAATTATCTGGAGGCTATATTAGCCCCTGGAGTGGCCTAACTTCTTGGTGACTCTTAGGTAAACCCTCTTGGAATGTATGAAAGACCCCTCAATTCCTCCAACTCCAATGCTAACAACATCATTTGATAGTTCCTGATACCTAGCACAGAACTTTCCCCATCTTTACTGTAGTCCACCCACCTGACGCTTCCACTAATGTATTTCAGAACATCTTGATTTATTATAGTCTTTGTTATAAAAACTTCACAAAACTGCTATAACATTGGTGTATGGTATCTGGGGTAATCTAAATCTATGTTTCTGGATCATGGTCACTTATATCTGCTCCAAAATAAACTCTCTAATTCCCTTTGAGGTGAGAACTGTGTTTCTTTGTGTTGACATTCACCTTGGCTAAACACTTCTACTCTGTGGGTGTGAATGATGACTGGCCATCTGGGAAGAATCGTGGGCCCTGCTTGGTTCCTATGCCCTTACTGGGTAATGTTTGCTGTGTTTAGACACATGCAGTAATGATGATAACATGGGTTACCAAAAATGCCACACTCTAATACCTAGGCTTCAATATATTCCATTAGTATGTTGTCAGGAGCCAAGAAAATCTATGTCCTCATGATGAACATGATTAATAGTAGAAATAGCTTCTAAAACAGTAATTCCCCATCTGCCTGCTGCCATATGGGTACCAGGAGCCCAAAGTAATCAATAGAAGTATTAAGATAAGAAGGCCTCTTAATGTGCTTCCTAGGGAAAGTATCTCACACAGGAGCCAGGACCTCCTGGATCCCCAAAACTTCATGTTGTAGAGTATCTTAGACTCTCAAGTAGGTCCTTGGGATGACTTAGAGGCGGGCAACCCTACTTCTCCCTTTTGGTTCCTAAACCCAGATATTGAACTACTGAGAACACAGCACACCACATAGTGGCTGTTGGTTCTAGATGAATATGGCATCCATTAGGGCATTGCCCCCTGCCTGTATGGAAGTCTTAAATTTGCAGATTAGTCATGTCTTTCCCCCTTCTTTGTTTGTTTGTTTGTTTGTTTGTTTGTTTCTTTCTTTCTTTCTTTCTTTCTTTCTTTCTTTCTTTCTTTCTTTCTTTCTTTCTTCACTGTAAATCCCAATCACAGCCCCGGTCTCCTTCAAGCTCTCTCTCACATAGTCCCTCTCCCCATCCTCCCTCCCTTTCTTCTTTTAGAAGGGGGAGGTGTAGGCTTAGGTCTTTCAAAACTTATTGCAATTAGGGTTCCTAAACCCTTCAGCCTCCCTTCTAGCCCACCAACCAGAGGGAGCGGAGAGAAAAGGTTAATAGTTAAAAGGGGTTATGGACCTGTTTAGAAGTAGTTCTTTGGGGTGGTTCCACTTTTTCTTTTCAGGACATCAGCCAGCAGTCCAGTTCAATAGCAAACACCAAACACAAATCAGGAGTAGCAGCTCAATCCAGCAGAACCCACAAAGCTCCGCTGAATTCAGCAGAAGTGGTGATGACCAGCAAAGACCAGAGAAATGTTGCATGGCTAGTGAGGACCAGTGAAGCGTTGCAAGATACAGCAACACAAGAGCATCCAATCACTGTTGTGGGGTTATATTTATATTCTGTCTAAATATCGTGTGCCCTCTTAAGTGTCTGCTCCAGCAAAAACATCATATGCCCTCTCATGTATCAGCTTTAGCAAAACATCTTCTCAGAAGACAGCTTCCAGAAAAACATCACGTGATACAACTGAGTTTCCAAAGAAACCATAAATTTCCACTTTAGGGAGGCCACCCTTGGGTACCAACCCACCCTGGTACATCAAGTCATTGCAGGATTGAGCACATCCTCTCTCACTGAAGTCAGACAAGGCAGTTCAGTTAGGAGAACAGGATCCACAGGCAGGCAACAGAGTCAGGAACATTCCCCTGCTCCAGTTGTTGGTAGACCCACATCAAGACCAAACTATACTTCCGCTGCATATGGGGGCAGGGCTAGTCCCAGCCCATGTATGCTTCTTGGTTGGTGATTTAGTCTCTAGGACCCTCAAGGGTCCAGGTTAGTTGACTCTGTTGGTCTTCCTGTGGAGTTCCTATCCCCTCTGGGTCCTTCAACCCTTCCCACAAGAGTCTTCAACTCTTCCACAAGAGTCCCTGAGCTCCAATGTTTGGCTTTGGGTTTCAGCATCTGTTTCAGCCAGCTGCTGGGAAGAGCCTTTCAGAAGACAGCTATGCTAGGCTCCTGTCTACAAGCATAGCAGAGTATCATTGAGTGTCAGAGATTGGCTGTTTCCCATGGGATGAATCTCAAGTTGAACCAGTCATTGGTTGACCATTCTCTCACTTCTGAGGAAGTAGTTTCTCTCTTCCATCAGATCAGCAGTTCCTGTGTGGCATGCTATGTGGGAAGATTGATGGGCTCTGTGGACATGTGGATTTAACCTTCACTCCCATATCAAGGGCCTCAGGTCAGGTTTCTTCGCATGCATTGAAGCAGAATTTTAAGGAGAAAGCTTTAAGTCAGGGGTCGGAGTGGGGTGGGAGTGTAAAGGGTGGAGTGAGGGTAGGGGTAGAGGGTGGAGCTTGGCAGAGGAACAAATGAATGTTATGGCTTCAGATGTAGTCTATTTTTGAATTGCCCCTGAGCTATGGAACATGAATTGTACCTTTGAATCATCCCAACCAGGACAGAGGACTTATCCTTTGTATCTGGACATCAGTTTTACATACCTATTCATTCCTGGGGATGTATATGTGAATCACTGACAGCTCACACTTAGCTGTGTGATGGGCATGCTGACCCAGCAAAGAGTGGCATACAGCAGTGAACTCTGTAATGTCCTGTAACATGAGGGTTGGGATTATTCTATGAGAGGTGCTCTCTCCTAATTTACAGACCTAGGAAACTGAGCCAGCTGTTGGACAAGAATGTTGGCTTTTTCTCTGCACCATCACCCCATCTAGTAAACATATTTGCTATATCACTACTGTGATCGAAATTAGTGATGTGTTTGGGGGATGTGGAAATAAATCAAATACTTTTGTT
This sequence comes from Mastomys coucha, assembly GCF_008632895.1. NCBI lineage: Eukaryota > Metazoa > Chordata > Mammalia > Rodentia > Muridae > Mastomys > Mastomys coucha. Next base: position 65,065,680 of record NW_022196900.1, on the reverse strand, counting down.
CTTATAAGTATTACATTTTCAGCATTTTATAGACAGTCTTGACCAAGATTTTTATGTAGTTACATAAGTTCCCTAGCCTACCTTGCCATGAGACTATTTATCAGAGAAGGACATTAAGTCTCTTGTAGCCACCAGATATTCTCATATCCCTGCTGATAACATCTGCCTCTGTCTGCTTTCTGGCCTCTCTGGATGGTTCTGACTTCTCTGCCAAAGCTTTTCCACTGACAATGTCAGCTTTAAAAGTGGTCATAATAACAACTTACATTTGGGGACACTTTTAATACTTAAAATGTAGTTAAATATAGTTTTAACATAGGAAGTAACTTGTGAAGTCTGGCCAGTTCACATACCTGGTAGTACTTTTAAAAGCAGATTTGTGGGTCCTGTTCCAGAATTACTGAGTCAGAATCTTAATGGCTTTTATGGCTTAAAAATCTGCATTTTTAGGCACACTCCTGAAATTGAAATTGAAATCATGTACAACAAATGTGAGAGCTGATTGCAAAAAAAAAAAAAAAAGAAAAAAAAAGAAATCATGCTTGCCTCTTTTTTTTTCATGACTGATCAGAAAGTGGCTTTTGGGTCCCTTAAGACACACTGTTAATAGGCAGCAGGGTCAGGCCTACAGCATTAATCTGTATGACAGGTTTTTCTCAGCCTCATATCATTGATATTTCGGATCAGAGAATTCTAAGTAATAGAAAGGCCATCCTGGGCATTGGAAGTTTGGTAGTGTCCCTAGCGACTATTCAGTGGTGTCATGGTATCCTAGCACAGCAATAGAAAAGTAATTAATGCATGGAGAAAACCAAAGTAGGACACCAAGTCTCAGAGAGGGCATTGTTTGGAAAGTGCCTAGACTACTGTCTTCCAGCTTACAACGGAAGTAAGAATCAGCCTTCAATGGCAGGAAGACTACCCAGTTAAGGTGCTTTGAATGATATTGCTCTGACTAATGCTATGCCTAATATACCTATAAGGAAAGACCATAGCATGGAGGAGAGAGCCTAGGTGCTTTGCATGCCTCATATTTCAAGGGTGTCTGCCCTTGGGTTGGTCATCATTTGCTAGTGAGGTCATGTGCATGGGAAGACATCTGAACCTTAGAGTCAATTTTGACTATCTATCCAGCAGAGTTTGTCCAGCTTCACAGACCTCTGCAAGAATTGTCATCTTGTCATCGTATAATCCAGAAAGAACATGACAGGCACGTTCTCCAAATCAGGGTCCATGGGCTTTGTTAAGACTTCCCCAACTGTTTTAAATTTTATCAGTCTAAACACAGAAAAGCCTCTTCAACAGATGGGTTGCGTCAGATTCTGTAAACACGGTGGTGGTTTGGCAGGGTTACTGTTTATGCTGAAAAATGCAATTTGTAAGGTACACATAGACAACCCATGTCCCCCCCCCCGCACACACAGTGATAGTTTGTGTGTGATGTGGCCCCATCATGCGCCTTCTGTCCAGTGCTTTCTAACTTATCAAACACAAAATCGAGCAGCTGTCACTTCAAGCATGTGACAACTGCTTCTGCCCTGCTGCCATTTCATGGGAACGTGAGAGATGAAATAAAGCACATCTTTGGACATTGCTTCTCAGCTTACTCAAAGAAGAAAGGACCAGGAGGACAGCCAAGCCACACAGTGTTGTAATGAAATGAGGCCTTTTAATTTGGTGTGGGCAGAGCAGATATTGCCCTTTGCTAAAAGATAAGCATCCTGGAGTTTAGGTGGTTTCATAGTCATTGCCTGAGGAAATTCACGAGGATGCGGGCCAGCTCACCAGGCGCTCCCTCAGCTTGTTCTGGGAATGAATAAGCAAGCTTGGGAAGACAGCATCTTAACTTACATAATCTCATTGGTGTCTTGTTTTCCTAGAGTATCTTATTGCTAAAATCAAGGAGGAAAGAAAGTTTGGGCAAATCAGTCTCAGGCCTGTTTCCAATAGGAGAAAAGGCAAAAACACGGGTCCACAGAAAGTTCTAGACCAAAAGAGAAGAAGCTCTGTACTGGAAATTTCAGAGCAGTTGCAGGATATGTGACTGAAGGCTTATTCCTATGGCAGGATCTAGGTTATGCAGATTGCTTAGAGAACTTAGGCAGCAATGACTTGACAGTTCTTAGAACTTTAAAACTGGTCTCTTAAACACAGGAGAATTCCCAGGAAAGGTACACAGACTCACTGAATGTGGAGAAGGACAAAGTACCCATAATCCTCTCTCCAGCTAGTCTAAGACCTGGGAAGTGTGAACTCTCTCCCATTTCTGGAATTGGATAATTCTCTTCTGCTGTTTAGGTCATCTGCCACCATGATAAAATCAGATCTGGGTCGTGGTGCTGCTCAGAACTCTACTCCAGGAAGAGAGATGAAGGCCTGGCAGAATGTCAGCCCATGTCTGTGGGTGAAATGGTTTTAACCCCAAGCAAAGTTAAAAGACAAGGCATGGCTGGACTGGGCTTTACCCACAGGTAGGTAGATCTGGCTCATGGAGTGTTTTTTAACTGAGCCCAAGTTAGTAAAGAGCTGTGGAATACAACTCTTACTTTCAATTTGGTGGAACGAAATAGAGAGAATGCAAAACAAGCCCAATGCACCTGAGCAGTTGTACAAACAAACCTAGCATTTACTTGTATTTCCATACCCACACGTTTCATACGACATCACTGAGCATAGAGCAAATGTTTCTGCTCACACAGTCCAAGCTGCATAAATGATATTTTCCATCAGTTATCATTCATGCAGTATTTAAATTTTCTAGTGCTATCTATCTATCTATCTATCTATCTATCTATCTATCTATCTATCTATCTAACTATCTATTAAAGGCAGGTTTAGTGGGAAGCTGTTCACTGGCCCCAAGGACTGAGGCCAGGGAAGTTACCATGGGGATAGGGGGACAAGGGGGAAGAGAAAATGAGAAAGGGCCTGCTTGCAGAGAGAGAAGGAGGAGGGGGGAGAGGGAAAAGGAGAGGGAGAGGGAGAGGGAGAGGGAGAGGGAGAAGGAAAGGGAGAGAGAGAGAGAGAGAGAGAGAGAGAGAGAGAGAGAGAGAGAGAACCATTTAACTTAATTGGTTTCTGAATCAGTCAATTTACCTATGAAGACTTCTATAAATTGTCAGAGGTCAGCATTTATTTATAGTTTTAGTTAAAATTGCAAATAAAAATACATAATACTTGCAACTTCAAAAACTGAAAACTCTTACATAATGCAGACTTCAGTTATTAGTATCTATATTAGTGTCTCTTGATTACTTATTTTTATGGGTTCTTTGGCTACTTTTTGAAAACAAAATTTTAGTTTCTTTAATTTGTAAATTACTTGGCATAGTAATCACATATATTTATGCTATACAATGTGATATTTCAACACACATAAATGTTACAGAGTGACCAGTTAGGCTCATGAACATGTCTGTCACCTCTCATTATTTCATTTCTTTGTTGTAGGGTTATCTAAGATCCATTCTTGTAATAATTTTGAAACATACATGATAATTTACCCATGCTATTAATACTGTAGCCACGGTAGCAATAGCACTGTTCAGTAGATAACCAGAGATCATTCCTCTCACTAAATGGAACGTTATGCCCCTGATCACATCTCCTCTTCCTCAACCTCCCACTTATCACATGCCTCGGCCTGCAGTAAGCTTCACTATTCTTTAACTCTATGAGACAAATGCTTTAAGATTCTATATAAGTGAGAATATGAACTATTTGTTTTTCTGTACCTGGCTTATTTCATTTAGCTTTATTCTGGGATCACAAAGGTCTTTGTACCCACAGATTACCAGGGGGAACAGGAAGGTTAAATATAAAGGGTTGTCTTTTCAAAAGAAAAAAATGTATAGTCTGTTTTCTACCCAGAAAGCTGGGAACTGGAGGTGGCTAATAGCCTGGTGATCTGAGTTATCTGAAGAGCCAGGACATATCAAGCTCCTACAACCGGAACTGGTGATACAATAATCTAGATGACCCTTACATTATCTGTTTAGCCAGATACTCCCATAATCAGGACTAGAGGTGGCTAATAGCTCAAATGATCTCAACCCTGTCTGTACGACCAAGGCTACATCAGATCCTTCCCTAGGCCCTTAAGATAATACATAGAGCCTGTCTCTAAAACCCATCTTCTTGAAAGAAATGACCCATACTTTGAGTTGAGTTGAGGTACATATATGTATGTGCCAGGGATTGTATTATACTACGAAACATTTTTTCTCAAAATTGTGCTGTGTTTAAATACGCTTGCAATAAGCCACCTGACGTCGGACTCCTGGAGTTTGAACCAGAGCAGACGAAGCCAGCCTGAGCTGGGTTTTCTTGTTGCCTCTCACAGTTTGCTTCCCTGCTGGCCATAGATTTGCAGGGATCCTCACAACTTTATTTCTTCTAGACTTAGCCAAGGATTGCACATGGCAGACTTTTCTCTGTCAAAGCTGAGTTTTCTGATAAAATCTTCAGGAATTTTTAAAAAAAGATTCTTCAAAAAATGTTTTTCCTTCTATTTTTTTAAAATTAAAATTGTATCATTTCCCCCTTCTCTTTTCTTCCTCTGTCCTCTTCCATATACCCCTCATTGCTCATCTTTAAATTCATGGATCTTTTTCATCAATTGTGTGTAAATTATGTACTGCATTGGCTGTCGGTAATTTCTGAGACTGAAGATCTTGGAGTGTTTGCCCACTAAGCAGTAGCTAGATTCAGCCCCCACAACCCTGGTAATTTTTCCAAATAAAACTACCTCGTGAGTTCCCCAGTACCCTGAGAGGTGTCGAGATTGTCCCTGCTGGCGTCTCTGTTTACATTTACTACAACCCACCACTATTGAGTTCATGATACTGAGGTTCATGATGGAAGGACCAAAAGGTCACTATTAATGCTGGCATAGAGTGGCAAGAGGTTTCTTGTGATCAGTCCGTGGTCAAACTGTGAAAGAAGTAACCACATGACTTGTGACTCAGTTAATGAACTGTAGCTTCTAGAGGTCACTATGCCTTTGATGTGTAGGAAGAGGTCAACCAAAAGACTTCGGGGTCAGAGGATGTAGACTTATGTCTCATCAATGCACAGATTTACTCCATTCTATTTCAACTTCTCTGTCTGCTGAGTGAGTATGTTGCTAACAAGTGCCACCTGGGATTGTGGGTTGGCCTTACAAAGCGACTTAGCAGGGCTTGGTGAAAGAACTTGGAAGTTTTCACCATTAAATTATTTCTCTGTGGGCTATTAAGTTAGGAATTTCTGTATTAGGAAGATAAAAATAATGTCCAATAGATCACACCACATGGAACTCAAGTTTCCCTGATTGGTGTGTGTGTTGGGGGGGATTTTTTTTTTCTCAAAATCTAGATTTATAGACTCCAGCCTGCCTGCATGTGAAGGGAAACCATAGATGTGTGCTCATTGTTCTAAACATGTGGAAGGTTTTGGGGTAGTCTCCTTGCTTTGTATTCTTAAGGCTCCATATTTCTAAGTAGTGACTTTGTTGTAACTACTCAGTACTTTGCTTTGTTCTTTTTTAATGTCTCAGTACTCATGAAGAGAAGACTCGGAATAAATGTGTGCATGTCTGTTCCACTAAGTTTAAGATCATCTCATCCCGACCAGACCTGTGTTAAGTTCCTAAGGTGAAGGCAGCTGTTTTCCATCACCCTTTGTGCCTCCAAGTCTTTGACTGGGATTTCTATTGTGGTATAAATATCTAAGGAAAAACGTTCATGATCTTCGCTTCCCAGAACCATAAGAGCACCAATTGCGATCACCGTTGGTCCTGGGGGAACAATTTGTGCGTGAGCAACTGATTAGTCAGCTGCTCTGTCCATGTTTACATGAACTTCATGTCAGACAATGCCTCATATCCTATGAGGGGCCTTCCATTTCCATTTGGGGAGTTTCAAGAATTTGGTATCCCGCAATAATTTGCCTTCTGCGCATGAAAATAGTGGGTAATACTTTCCATCCTTCTCATGGATGAGCCAAAAGCTCAAGGTGCAAATAGGATTAGAGCTTTAAGACAGATTCCATCACACTTCATGTAAATATCCTCTCTCCTTCCCCAGGAGGGGAGAACTTGACCCATAACAAAAGGGACTATTCTCTTAGCACTCAAGACTCTGTGACTTTCCAGGTTTAATGGGCTATTTGCTTTCCCCAGCATCATTTATCATACCTCTTTGCACAGAGCCCCATGCTCCAATCCTGGCTTGTTAGTGGTATTCGTGTAAGACTAATCCAAATGATGGCCCTAAGAGAAGATGCCTCACCAATCAATCAACAACAGAATTTTCGAAATTCAATTAGCAACCACTAAAAGGGGGAAAGGTATACAACTGATATATGGGGAGAGAAAATACAATCAAAAACAATGCTTAATTAAAGCCAGCAAAAGTAGAAAGTCAAAATGAAAGAGAGAAAGAGAGAAAGGAAGGAAGGAAGGAAGGAAGGAAGGAAGGAAGGAAGGAAGGAAGGAAGGAAGAAAGGAAGGAAGGGAGAAAGAAAGGAAGGGAAGAAAGAAGGAAGGAAGGGAGGGAGAAAGAAAGGAAGGAAAGAAGGAAGGGAGAAAGAAAGAAAGGAAAGAAGGAAGGAAGGAAGGGAGAAAGAAAGGAAGGAAAGAAGGAAGGAAGGAAGGGAGAAAGAAAGGAAGGAAAGAAGGAAAGAAGGAAGGAAGAAATAGGGAAAACCAACAGAAAATAGTGAAATAGAATATAGTAGATATTAACTCAATTGCCCATCATTTTTAATGGAAGTGATCTAAATGTACCTGTTTATCTTGATTGAATATCACTGGCAAGGTCGCCTTTGGCTGTACTGTCCACTCTAAATTTATCTCTTTCATTGAGCCTTACACTTATGAATAAAAATCCCAAATCTATAACTTTAAACCTACCATTTCATGTAAGACTTACATAAGTAGTAACCAAGCATGATCAGATAAAACACATTCACATATGCACGTACACACATATACACACACACACACACAGAGGGAGGGAGAGAGAAAGAGAGAGAGAGTGAGAGAGAGAGAGAGAGAGAGAATGAATTTAATTTTTATTTATTAAAAGGAAAACATAGGCAGTCTAGTTTTGCATGGAAGAGAGTGGTCTCCTTTCAAAGAGTTGTTTACCCTGCTGTTCAGCAGTGACCATGGGTTTCTAACTGCCCATCTCTGTTCTGTAGGATTTCTCAAGTTTCCCCATAACTGCAAGAGGCCTGGCAGCAGTTCAGTTAACAAAAACAGTGAGTCTAGGGACAAACCTGGACATAACTAGAGAGTGTTGGATTGACTAACCTTTCTTTACCTCTGTTTCCAGTCTGAGTATTTATATTTAAAGTGGGTTTGTACACAATAGTTGGGTCTTGTTTTGTTGTTGTTGTTTTGTCTAATTTGACAGACTGACTTTTAATTGGCAGTTTCAGAGCATTTTTGTTTAAAAAAATCATTGACATTTATTCATTGGGTTATGTATGCATGTGTATGGTGTGTAAACATATATGTGTCAGAGGGTATGTATATGTGTATGCAGGTATGCAGGCCACTGCATTCATTGGAAGTCAGACTGCAGTTTATAGGAGTAGGTTCTTTCCTTCTACCCTGTCTTGGGTTCTGGGAATTGAACTCAAGGTTGCCCAGCTGGTGGAAAACACCTTTATCCACTGAGCCTTCTTTCTCAGGACAGATCTGGGGCACAGTATTCTGGGCTGGTAGGTTTGTCCATTACATCTCAATATCTGAAATCCCTTGCTCTCTTCTTGCTTGCACCATTTCTGAAGGAAAGTCTGTTCTACCTCCTCTATGACACTTAGTCCTTGCTAGGCCTGTGGCCCTGGGCTATGGGCTTCATTCACACTCTTGGACTTTCTTTCTCTTTCTGCTAAGATGAGACAGCATGTGGAAGTTGAGTCACTCCTTTGCTTTTCAAATTCTTTGCCCTCTGCCCTGGTGGTGTGCTGGAGGCTTCAGTTATCACCCCCTCTGTGTGGGCTACTTAAGTTGAACAGAACTTTGTGTCCTGTCTCACAATCTTTTCTCCATCTCTTCACCTCCTCCAGGAACTCAACGGTCTTTTCTCCCATCTTTACTCTAAGAATCTATCATTACCCCCAGAGCTAAAACTCCCCAAAGCATAGCCACATCTCCCCCTAGAACACTAAGGTGAGTCTCCAACAGTGTGTAGTCACAGTGTAGCTTTTTTACCTGAGTGTTCTGCCCAGTGAGTCCAGTTAATGGGCTTCAGCCTGCTAAAATGTTGCTCTGGCTTTCTGGTTGGGGAGGGTGTCTGTCATGTGACCCTGGGACTCTGAGAGATCTGAAGGAGAGGTTGGTTATCAGTTTGCTCCACTTGTTTCTTTCTACTTGTATGGATAGGAAGGGTAAGTTCCATACCCCTTATAGGTTGGATCCCAAATCAGAATGCCCTACCCGAACAGCCTTTTAGACCAAGTTTCCATTCATTAGAAAGGACAACTTAACTAAAAAAAGTCAAGGTTTGGCATGGGCAGGCTAATTTTTAAAAACTCATCTTTTACTGAGATGGGTTAGTACAAGCCATTTTCTGTCCTTAGAGTCAGACTGACTTCAACCCACCCTGAACTTCGGCTAAGGGATGATCTTCCTTCTCAAAATAGGCTAACCTTCTTGGTTAGAAAAAAGAACAAACATTTGGGTTGTTTCCAGTTTCTGGCTATTATAAATAAGGCTGCTATGAACATAGTGGAGCATGTGTCCTTATTACATGTTGGAGCATCTTCTGGGTATATGCCCAGGAGTGGTATAGCTGGGTCCTCTGGTAGTACTATGTCCAATTTCTGGAGGAACCGCCAAACTGATTTCTAGAGTGGTTGTACCAGCTTGCAGTCCCTCCAGCAATGTAGGAGTGTTCCTCTTTCTCCACAACCTCTCCAGCATCTGTTGTCACCTGAATTTTTTATCCTAGTCATTCTGACTGGTGTGAAGTAGAATCTCAGGGTTGTTTTAATTTGCATTTCCCTGATGACTACGGATGTTGAACATTTCTTTAGGTGCTTCTCAGCCATTCGGTATTTGTCAGTTGAGAATTCTTTGTTTAGCTCTGTACCCCATTTTTTATTAGGGTTATTTGGTTCTCTGGAGTCTAACTTCTTGAGTTCTTTGTATATACGTGATATTAGCCCTCTATCAGATATAGGATTGGTAAAGATCTTTTCCCAATTTGTTGGTTGCCGTTTTG
>NW_022196900.1:65055568-65056060 GCF_008632895.1 Mastomys coucha | reverse complement strand
TTTTTTTTTTTTTATTATTCCAGATGAATTTGAAAATTGCTCTTTTTTTTGGACACAGAAAATGTGGTGCATCTATACAATGGAGTACTACTCAGGTATTAAAAACAATGAATTTATGAAATTCTTGGGGAAATGGATGGATCTGGAGAATATCATCCTGAGTGAGGTAACCCAATCACAAAAGAATACACATGGTATGCATTCTCTGATAAGTGGATATTAGGCCAGAAGATTTGAATACACAAAGTACAAACCACAAACAACAAGAAACTCAAGAAGAAGGAAGACCAAAGTGTGTATACATTGTTCCTTCTTAAAATGGGGAACAAAATACCCATGGAAGGAGTTGTAGAGGCTAACTATGGAGCAGAGACTGAAGGAAGGACAATCCAGAGACTGCTCCACCTGGGAATCCTTCCTATAGTCAGTCATCAAATCTAGACACTATTGTGGATGCCAGCAAGTGCTGGATGACAGGAGCCTGATATAGCT
>NW_022196900.1:65055319-65055464 GCF_008632895.1 Mastomys coucha | reverse complement strand
AGTACCTGACTAATACAGAAGTAGAGGCTCACAGCCATCCATTGGACTGGGTACAGGGTCCCCAATGAAGGAGTTAGAGACCCAAGGAGCTGAAGGGTTTGCAGCCCCTTAGGATGAACAACAATATGAACTAACTAGTACCCTC
>NW_022196900.1:64998745-65055262 GCF_008632895.1 Mastomys coucha | reverse complement strand
GAGCTCTCAGGGACTAGACCACCAACCAAAGAGTACACATGGTGGGACTAATGGCTCCAACAGCATATGCACAGCAGAGGATGACCAAGTTGGTCATCAACAGGAGGAGAGGCCCTTGGCCCTATGGAGGTTCTATGCCCCAGTGTAGGGGAATGCCAGGGTCAGTAAACAGGAGAGGGTAGGGTGGTTAGCAGGGGGAGGGGGGAGAGAACAGGGTTTTTTTTAGTTTTTGTTTTTTTATTTTATTTTATTTTATTTCATTTTATTTTTTCTTTTTTTGGAGGGGAACCTGGCAAAGGAGATATTGTAAATAAAGAAAACATCTAATAAAAAAGAAAAAAAGAGCAAACAACAATAACAACAACTACAACAACAAAAACCAATTTCCTTCATACCCCCAAAGCACTATAAAATTTAAGAGTAGGGGCAAAAATCAGTCCAGTAGCACTGGCTATAATTATAGTTTCTCAAAGGGAGGAGATGGCAGGATGGTCTTGGACAGTTAGAATGGCCTTGATCAAGTGCACTTGGTGTGTGAGTGTTGGCACTGTCTTCTTGATTTCATTCAGGTAATGCGTCTTTAAGCATCGATCAAGAAATTCTTCTTCTGAGAGCTTCTGAGGCAGAGCCACATGATCTGACAACTTCTGGTGAAGGGGAAAAAGGAGGTGAGGAGGGAAGCTTGGACCCCACATTTAGAAATGTAGCATTTTCCTGGCATTAGTGGTCTTACAATACTTGGTATCTGTTGAGTCAAGAAGCCTGCATTTCCTTCTGGGAAGCCGGGAAGCCCAAAGCCATGTGGAGACCTTAGGGCTGAGCATTAATATTATGATCTTGCCTTTGTTAGGGCTAGGACAACTGGAAAACAAGAGTAGATCCTTACTCTCAATGAGCCTGTTACTTGATTGTGGTAACTGAGCAAAGAGAGAGGGGGGTCTTGGATGGATTTCCAGAGTTAGCTCAGTAGAGAAACTTTGATGGGTGAGCAAAAGCAGGCATGGCTGAGTAGCTGCATATAGGACCAGCTACTTGAGACTTTTTGGGCAGGGTGAGAAATCCTAACCTTATCTCTGGCACTTTACCTATGACTACCACACTGTCCTTAAGATCTGCTTTGTGCCTTCAGATCCTACAGCCATCAATGTTCCTGACACAAACTCTAAACATTTCAGTTTCCTGTACTCTGCTACAAATTTTATTTATTCATTAAAATGAGGTTCCCCTGGAGCCCAGACTAGCCTCAAATTTACTATGTAGCCAAGGGTCTTGAACTCTTGATTTTCCTGTCTCTGCTCCCTGGGTACTGGGATTGCAAGTATCTGTTCACCATGCTATCTGTGCAATCTTGATCATTGAACCCAGAGCCTCATTCTTGCAAGGCAAGCACTCTACTCATTGAGCTACATTGCCAGCCTTAAAACAATTCATGTTTGATGTCAAAACAACTAAAATGAATAGATAACTAAAGTTGAGGGCTCACTAATACAAGGTTGCAGCAGAAAAAAAAGGCAAGGAGTTTCCTTCTCACCTATCCAACTTTCTACCTCATCAATAGGAATTGTCAGGTGTGATAGAGATGTAGTAGAGATGGTAGACATGAAGAGTTGCTTTATAGACATTTAAAATAACTAACATAATAGTTAATATTATCGTGATAGGTAGTTAATATGTATTAACTTGTCTTGGCCATAAAGTATCCAAAAGTGGTCAAATAATTTTGGTTTTATCTTAGATGGTGCTTTGCCTAAGATTAACATTTGTTAAGTTGGCAGACAGTGTCACAGAATGCCCTCCCCCATGTGATATGCCTCATCCAATTACTTGAAGAGAGGAAAATATGGACTCCTTTCTTAAGAGTTTGGGAAACTCCTTAATGCTTGAGCTAGAAATCCATCTCATTCATTTAGACCTGGGTCATGTTAGGTCTTCAGTCTATTTATTGCTCTTGAGCTAGATATTTACTATTGGTTCTTGGTTCTCAGAGCTTTGTAGCCTATTGGATTTCTGCAGTTTTCCTGTATCGTAGTTGTCAGTTGCACATCTTAGTTTTTTGTTCTTAAATATGTGAAGCAATTCAATACAATAAGTCTATTATCTATCATTTATACTTATCAAGTTACCAATTAACCTATCTACTGTCTGTGTATCTATCTATCTATCTATCTATCTATCTATCTATCTATCTATCTATCTATCTATCCATCTATCCATTTATCTATCTATCTATCTATCTATCTATCTATCTATCTATCTATCTTCTATCATGTCTCACATCCTCTCTTTTTTCTGGAATACCTAAAAAATTCAGTCCTTCGAACAACAATATGAACTAACTAGTACCCTCAGAGCTCCCAGGGACTCAATCACCAACCAAGGACTATACATGGTGGGACTGATTGTTCTGGCAGCATGTGTATGTATAGTAGAGGATTGCAAAGTCGATCATCAATGAGAGGAGAGGCCCTTGGCCCCGTGAAGATTCTGTTCCCCAGTGTAGGGGAATGCCAGGGCCAATAAGTGGGGGAGGGTAGGGTGGCAAGCATGGGGAGGCGGGAGGCAACAGGGGTTCATTCTTGTTGTTTTTGTTTGTTTGTTTGTTTTTTGGAGGGGAAACTTGGAAAGGAGAAACCATATGACATGTAAATAAAGAAAATATCTAATAAAAAAAGAAACTGTCTCATAAAAGGGGGGCACAAAAATCTGATATTATCTAGAAATTGTTTAAAAAAAATTCAGTACTTAAAGTGTCATTTGGTCATTTTCTTGCTTTATAGAAAGAACCTAGATTTGCTGATAAGACTTAGCTATTTGCTAAGACCGTCTTCCCAGCCTGGGCTTATTAGACCCTTGACTTTATAAAAGAATCTGAGAAAAAGCTTTTGCTTCAATATGCTTTCAGGGAAGGAAGCTTCCACTGATCTTGGAGCATCCCAGGGACCACAGAAAGTCTGAAGAAGTACTAAGTAGAAGTCAAATTTCCAGCAGACTGCCAGTGACAAACAGAAAAAGCTTTACAAACAAAGGTAACAGCTTGCCTTGGGGCTCAAGATTTACTGATTCTGGCTCCTTGCACACTCAGGGCATCTTAAAATGAAGGGGACCCAAGGCTCTAAAATCAAAGGTGAAAGCACTTCCGTAACAGGAGGCAAAGGCTGTCTTTAAGCATGGAGTTTTTAATTCAGCTACAAGATTGTTCCCCATACCCCAGCCTCATTCCTACACCTCATTTCTATCTCCTTGCTGATTGGCATGGGGGTACTTTTTACCCAGGCTCCAGGATCGATGGAAACTTGCTTCCCTGAAAGAATATTGAAGCAAACCCTTTCCTCAGATTCTTTTATACAGTCAAGAGTCAACACACGGTACGTGAAGGTCATGGAATCCTTTCTCCTTGACAAAGAAACTTGACATGCTTATTACAGGAAACATTCTGGAGAATATCAAGACTGGGTGTGTAAAAATGTTTAGCAGAACTGGCGGGGGGGAGGGGTGGTTAGAGCTGTGTGTGTGGCTTAGCGGTAGAGTGCCTGCCTAGCAAGTATAAGGTCCTGAGTTTGATCTTCAATCCGGCAAAGAAATAATAGTGTATGCCATTATTCTAGATTAATTTTTTAAGGAATCTCTCATCAAAGAGTAAAGCTTGAATTTCTAGCCCTTATGAACTAACTATAACGATAAGTTAACCTCAACATTTGTTTTCTGAAATCTTCCCAGATATGTTGAGGCCTTCCCATCCCCAACCCTCACCAGCTAATATTTACCTACTGTGACTATAGCCCAGATGTCCCCTATTCATCAAATAAGCACCTCTGTATGATTCATCTGCTTGCTTTAAAACCTTTATATGGGTGATAAGAAAAATGAGTCAGATTTCCATGGAGGTCCATAAACTTCTTATAAGTCTTACGACACCTCATGTCCTGAGAATCCATTCGGTCTTTCTCAAATGCTTTTACCAGCTGCTCGTCCTAACTCTGCCTGGTAGAAATAAATCACTGGACTGGAGGAGCACATGGCCACATCTCTGTGGAAACTTGAGCATACAAAAAGTGGCAAGGTAGAATTAAAAAAAACAAAACTCGGCAAAAATCGGTTCTTCCTAAGAACTTTCCGACACCAGACATCAAGATGGTTGGCAGGTTTATCCCCCTTAAATTCTGTTCGTCGTCAGGTTCGTGAATGACTTCAGGCAGTGTAGAGAGATGCCCTTGAGGCACTAAAGGCCTGAGACTGAAGGCCTCGAAATGTTTCAATTAGGCAGGGGACCTGCCTGGAGTCAGCTCAAGATGAAATCACTTCGTAGCCCTCCCACTGAAGAGGTGACCAGAAAGTGGCAATGGCACAAGTTCCAAGGAATGGTTCTTTGATCTTACAGGGAGCTATTGACTAGAAAGAGCCACCACTGCCTTGTTATAAAATTCCCAAGCCTTCAGCACTGAAACACTTAGGGCAGTGGAGTTGAGGATGATCAGTAAGTGGAAAAGAATTGTCTTTTAACACAAGCTCCATATTGATGGGAACACCCTGTATGTGGAGGATTCAGACATGGCCACCCAGCACTGAGTGCTTATTCAATGGCTGATGACTGACTTGTCATATGTGCTGAGCTCATAATATACAAATTAAATACAGCTGATCACTTGACCATGCTACATGATACAAGTTTCTTTGTGGTATGTATTTATTCATTTATTCATTTATTTATTTATTTATTGGTTAAATTGTTTGTTTTGAGATACAGTCCATCTGTGTACCAGACTGATCTGGAACTCACAACCCTCCTGCCTGGGCTTTCCAAGTGCTAGAGTTACAAGTGGGTGCCACCATACCTGATTATAGCATACCTGGATGTTGCTATGTCAGGTTCATTTATCAGCATCTTTATTTGTAAAACTGAGAAATTGTGCTTGGCTTGTCTCCAGAGTGTAGAGTTATTTGCCTTTCTGCACTAGGAAATATCAACCAGCTGCACCTTATGCTGCTCCTATCTATTCTGCTGGTACATGGCAGCTGACTATGATGGAGAACAATGGGTTCTAGTGAGCACCAGCAGGAACCTGGTATTTTGTCTGGCAAAGATTTCAGCCTAAAGAGTTGAGCCCCTGGTGTGTAATGGTTCCTTAAATTCCTTGAACTTCAGTTGCTCCATATTTAGAATCTTTCACCCTATGGGAAAAGGGTGCTTCAGAGAGAGGCGCCTGACTCTATACCAGTGTTAACCCTGAGTTACCCTTGAAGCATCCCAATGGAGGGAGGAGAATTGTAGTATGTAGATCCATGCAGTTAAAAGCAGCCTTTCCGAGCACAGTCATGTTTTGATGTTCTTTTAAGATGGAGGCAGGAGCAAAGCGTCACTGGCCACTTCTTTAAAAGGAGGTGGCTTTACCTTCCTTGTGATGGCAGGGATTAAATTGTCAGTTGCCATGACAGCTGTTCTGACGAAGGATTTGGCAAGCAGAAATGGGCCTTGGAAGTAGAGAGATGCTTCAGCAGTTAAGGTCATTTGTTGCTCTTGCACAGTATCAGGCTTAGTTTGCCAGCACCTATATAGTGACACACAGCAATGTTATAACTCTATTCCTATGAGATCCAATGCCTTCTTCTGGTCTCAGTGGGCCCAAGGCATGCATACTGTGTACATACATGCATATAGGCAAAATACTCACTCAAATAAAATAAGATAAAAAACAACTTCAAGATTGAAGAAAGTATGGGCCTTCTTGTAGTCTGGGAGTAGCTCATGCAGGCAGGTTTCCCACTATATCTGCTGCTGGGTCAACAGAATATAAGGAAATAAGGAGGCAACTGTCTCAGGTGTACATCCACGACAAGAGACCGCTTTGGAATGATGCTGCTGCTAGTCCATAGCCCCTGAAACTGAGCCATCAACAGAGGCACTGCCATGTCCTCTAGGCCATCACTCTCATCTCAGTGAAGCTTAGCCAGTGCTGTGGAGCCTGAAGCTGCCATGGAGGAAGAACTCTTCATTAGTGATGACTTAGAATGCATTTCATCTTCTCCATGGGCGTTGATTTCCCCCACTGTGAAATGATCAGGAGAGTGCCACAATGGGTGGCTGTTGTTCTCTGAGCCAAGAACTTCATGCTCCCATCTCTTTCGACAGACAGTGCCACCAGCTCAGTCCTGTGGTTTTTTTCTTTTTTTTTTTCAGCTTTTCTTTTCTTTTTTTTTTATTTTAGATATTTTCTTTATTTACATGCTAATTTCTCCATTCCCAGTTTCCCCTCCAAAAAACAAAGAGACAAACAAAAACAACAAAAACAAACCCTTGTTGCCTCCCCCTTCCCCACGCCTGCCACCCCGCCCTCTCCCACTTTCTGGCCCTGGCATTCCCCTACACTGGGGCTCAGAACCTTCACAGGGTCGAGGTCCTCTCCTATTGATGATCGATTTTGCAATCCTCTACCATACACATGCTGCCTGAACAATCAGACCCCTCCATGTGCAGTCCTGTGGTCTTTATTTTACCGGTTTACATTTTTATGGGACTTAGAAAAATGGGGTTGCCACAGATAGAGCCTAGGATTTGAACTTGGATTCATTTCGTTATAAATCCTGGAGCTGGGGCTGAGGAAATGGCTCAAAGAGTACAAGTACTTAGGAATGAGGACCTTAGTTTGAACCCCCAGAACTCACAGAAAAGCCAGACACATAGCAGAAGTGTCTGGGATCCCAGCACTATGATAGGGAAAATGGAAGGCTGAGACCTTGTCTCAAACAAGGTGTAAGGCAAGGACTTACATCTGAGGTTGTGCTCTGACCTCTATATGGACACAGTGGCATGTGTGCACCTATATTCACACGTGTGAATGCACACATACACACACACATTTTCAAAAACAAATCCTGGAATCTTTTCAGTTTATTATAACACTCCTGTAACTTTTTCCGGATTGTTCATCTATGCCCATCAGTTTGCCTATTGTTTGACTGGGTGTTCACAATCGGGCAAATTAGGGAAATGATGGTTCAGTAGGAGATAAAAGAATTCAAAGCCTCTCATCCACTCGGTTCTCCAGTCAGCCAGTACTTTCCAGTCTGTCCGTTGTTCTTTTCCACACAGGTAGCCTTCTAAACAAATCTTTTCTGAATTTCCCTTCAAATTCAAAAGGGAAGTGTCTTCTCTGTGTCCTCGCTTTATACCATTCCATCATATGGATGTGTGTGCTTCAGTTAATGTTTTCAGTACTTTATGGGAGAATACTCATTTTCCATTGGGTCAGTTTTTACAAACAACACTATAACAAATATCCTATATGCTTTTATTTTCTACACATGTGTGGTTTGGGGTAGACAGATTTAGGGATTAAAAACATTTGTTCAAAAGTTATGTACATGAATGCACTTTTGGAGACACTGTCAAATTGTCTTCATGGAGACTGAGATAGTAGCTTACACCACCCCCAGAAATAGATAAGGTCACAGGTTAGCCCACAGGGTTGATTATCTAAGTTTGCAACTTTTGCCCATCTTATAGCTAACCAATAATGCATCATGCATTTAATTTGGATTTAACTGATAAACACTACTAGTATCTTTCTATGTGTAAACTATTATTTTTATTTCTTCTTGTAGTGTCCTGGCTCTAGGAATACAGAGTGATGTATTTATAAAAAGATAAAGAGGGGAAGAATATGTTTTGGTGGATGTGTTGTCAGGTATGGGGGAAAGGGATTCCCCAGTGGGCCCATGTTGAGGCATCCCTTTCCCCTGAGGAACCAGCCACATGGAATAGTTTAGAATAGAGTTTATTCAAGGCATGGGGAAGGGAGTTGAGAAGGTAGTAGAGGCAGAGAAAGGGAGGGAGAGAGAGAGAGAGAGACAGAGAGAGAAAGAGAGAAAGAGAAAGAGAGAGAGAGAAGGAGGGAGGGAGGAGAGAGGAGAGAAGAGAGAGTTGAGAAGTAGAGAAGTAGAGGCTGGCCATGACTACTTGGTGAAAGAGGGGGGAAGGAAATGGGGAGAGAGGGGGAAGCTGCAGGTGAGGGGACAGATCAGAGCAAGAAGGCAAGAGCAAGAGAGAGCAGAGGGGACAAGCAGGCCCTTTTATAGTGAGTCAGGCATACCTGGCTGTTGCCAGGTAAGTGTGGGGCAGAGCTTAGACAAAATGCTAACATTATGGGTATGTTTTTATGTCCAGGTTTTAGACCTTTTCTTATTTATTAACTCAGTGAAGCATATCATATATCATATTCTCTAGAAAAAAAAATCCCCTTTGCTTATATTTTGAGTTTCAAATATCCATAGGTTTTTGTTTACATTGTGCACTTTAAATTCAAAGTTTCTTAACTTTCTATTGTCAAATGTAGCTTCAGAATTTTATGCCAAAATTGGACTTTTTAGCTATCTCAAAGTTCTAAAAATGTATTCTCCAACATAGTATAATATTTTCATATTTTAAATTATTTAAATACTTTGACCTGTCAGAAATGCAGAAATGTATGTCTCTCTCCCCAGCAGCTCAAGTTTTCTTCAGGTCTACACCTTTCTCCCCTCTACCCATATTTTCCTCTCTTGCTTTCTCATCTCTCCCTTCTTCCTTCTTTCTTTCCTTCCTTCCTCCCTTCCTTCCTTCCTCCAGTGGCAGCTAAAAGCAGAGCCTTGTGTATGCAAGCACTTTACTGCCAAGCAGTTTGGCTAGCCCAGCTCCATAGCTCTACCATTTTCCATTGAAGTTTTTAACTATGTTATCTGTTGTCCTGATTTCTAAAAGTAGTTTTTGCAATTTTGCCTGTATGACCTGAACTGTCTCACACAGAGGAAGGGTATTTGTCTCCCTGTCTTTGGTGCAAGCTTAGCAAATAATCACTAGTGACTTTAAAGGGTGGCAGCATATTACATATCTAGTTTTTGCTTTAAGGGGCATCATGAGTTTCTAACAATTCTCTTGTTCTTCTCTTTCTGGCATAAGAATGTCATGTTCCAGTAAAGGATTTGCCTTTCACCTAGATTCAACAGACTCATTCCATAGCCATCAAGAAGGAATGAAAATTGGAAATAAATATTTACTGTTATAAACTTCTGAGAATCTAGTTGTTTGTTACTTTAGAGATGACTAGATCATGCTATTAATCATATCTGTTTATCTTGCATATAATGAAACAACACACATCCCAAGAAGGACATAAGTGTTCCCTACCATGGATTACCTCTAAGTTAGATCCCATGTGACAATTCCAAATACCATGTGGCAAGTCAGTAAGTAAAATGTTTCCAGCTTCAGTAACGGCACTGGGCCCTTTTCCCATAGAGTCCTGTCTTAGTTACTTTTTTTATTGTTGTGATAAGACTCCACAACCAAGGCAACTTGTCAAGAAGGTGTTTATTTGGTGCTCAGGGTTTCAAAGGGAAAGAATCAACGACAATTATGCCATGGAGCATGGCAGCAAGCAAGCAGGCATGGTGCTGGAGCAGTATCTGAGAGCTTACATATTTGAGACATGACCACAGGCAGAGAGAAACACTTGGAATGGCGTGGATTTTTGAAAGCTCAGTGTCTACCCCATGACATGCATCTTCCAGCAAGGCTATGCTCTCCAATCCTTCCCAAACCGTTCTTCCAACTGGAGACCGAGTATTGAAATGTATGAGCCTATGGATGTCATTCTCATTCAAATCCCATCTAAGAAATGAATTGTGTCCCATCAAAGTTTCCATATTTTATCAACTGAAGATGTGACTATGTGTGGGCAGGTCTTTAGAAGGGCCATTAATTTAAAATGAAGTCATTAGGGTGAACCTTTGTCCAATATAATTGACATTCTTTTAGGTAACAGACACACGCAGAAGAAAGAGGATGTGAAGGCATAAGAAGGCGCTAGCCATCTATAAGACAAGGAGAGTGGCCTACAAAGAACTGAACTCTCTATGCTGTCAAACTCTTTAGCTCTTGTGGAAAATTTATAGATTGAGAATTGAGAGACCATCACATTATGTCATTTGGGCCACATGTTGTGAGACACTATGCTATGAGCAACCTTAACAAAGTAATACACTCAATATGGTGAATTCCTCTCGACCTACTAGCAATACCTATAATCTGCTTTCTTCCAAGCTGTCAGCTTAGTTTCTGATCTTCAAAGGAATTATATCACTTATAAGTGGATAATAACCCAAAAGCTCAGAATCCCCAAGATACAATCCACAGACCACATGAAGCTCAGGAAGAACGAAGACCAAAGTGTGGATACTTCTGTCCTTCTTAGAAGGGGAAACAAAATACCCATGGAAGGATTTATAGAGACAAAGTGTGGGGCAGAGACTGAAGGAAAGGCCATCCAGAGACTGCCCCACCTGGGGATCTATCCTGTACAATCACCAAACCCAGACACTATCGTGGACGCCAACAAGTGCTTGCTGACAGGAGCCTGATACAGCTGTCTCCTGAGGGACTCTATCAGTGCCTGACAAATACAGAGGTGGACGCTCTAAGCCAACCATTGGACTGAGCATAGGGTCCCCAATGGAGGAAATAGAGAAAGGACCTATGGAGCTGAAGGGGTTTGCGGCCCCATATGAGTAAAAACAACATGAACCAATCAGTACCCCCAGAGCTCCCAGGAACTAAACCACTAACCAAAGAGTATACATGGAGGGACCCAAAGCTCCAGCTGCATATGTAGCAGAGGATGGCCTTGTTGGTCATCAATGCGAGGAGAGGCCCTTGGTCCTGTGAAGACTCTATGCCCCAATGTAGGGGAATGCCAGGGCCAGGAAGCAGGAGTGGATGGGTTGGTAAGCAGGGGTAGGGGGAGGGAATAGGAGGCTTTCAGAGGGGAAACCAGGAAAGGGGATAACATTTGAAATGTAAATAAAGAAAATATTTAATAAAAAACAATTTTGTCATGTATGCATGTCTGTATGCGTGTGTGATTATGTGTGTCTTCATATATGTGTATGCATGTGTGTGTGCATTTGTGTCTGTACATATGTATGTGTATATGCCCCTTTATGGATCATCATCACTTAGCCTGTTTTTTAGACTTTCAGATAGTTTTCATTCTGGGTTTATTATGAATAATATTGCCATTAAATTATCATAAATATCTTTGTGTTTATATACACATTTTGTTGGTGTGAAAGAGTAGGCCTGTAGGATCATAAAGTATGTGCATATTAAGCTTTAGCAGTTATGTACAATAATTTTCTGCATTAGTTAAGTTGTATCACTTCGGCAAAAAGACCTCAAAGAAGCAAGTTAAGGGAGGGCAGCTTTGTTTTGGGCCATAGTTTTTGAGGCTTTTAGTCCATCTCAATGCAGAAGGCATTGTGGGACAGCTCAGATCACATGGTGGCAATGGGTGGCAGAGGCTGGTCACATCATAGTGGACTGAGAGAGAGGATTAGAGGAAGGAGCCAGAGATGATAGAATCCCGAGGGCCCAGCCTTGCAACCTACTTCCTTCAGCTCTACCATGCCTCCCAGCTTCCAAAATCTCATAAAGTAGTGTTCCCAGGTAGAGGCCAACAATCAAAAACCTGAGCCTGAGGGAGACATTCCACCGCTGGCCACAGTGGCTCATAGCCACTACATAATATAAACATGTTAAATCCACCTCCAAGAGTCTATAGTCTCAGCAGTTTCAGGATTGTTCAGAAGCCTGAGTCTAAGGATTGCACTGAGACTTCAGACAACCATTTAGTTGTGAGCCTCTCTAAAATAAAAAAGAAAGTTATATGCTTCCAACATACATAGAATGCAGAGAGCAAGCATTCCCATTACAAAAGGGAAGGCAGAAGAGAGAATGGATTGAGAGAACCAAAGCAGAAGTGATGTTCAGCAGTACAGATAACAAATTCTGTAGATCATTGTCCAGCATCTAGGGCACATCATGGTGGGATGTGTGCTCCAATGGGCATGGCCTTACATATATGCAGGCCACATAGCCTCTCCCTGGGGATGTTTTCCTTGGTATCTGGAGATTTTTATGGCAGATGCTACATGTTCCCAGTGGCTCAACATCTTTGAGCCCCTGCTGCACTTTAGACTTCACCCTCAGAGCCTCATGTATTATCCCGTGGGGCTTTCTGCAGGATTCTGGTGCACATCATCCAGCTCCTTAGGCTTTCTTCAACATCTTGGTGGAAGTGTCTAGGTTCTCATAACTCTTGTATTTAGCATTCGTGCAAAATCATCATTGCTTCGATAATGTCCCTTGCTGCTGTCAGCTGGAGATGGAGCTAGGAACTCTTGGACCACAGCTATAGTGGCCCTTAGAGGTCTTAATAGCTGAACTTGGAAAAATTGGTGGACTTTTGAAAGTAGAACATTCCAATAGTTGTTGCTGTCAGGGTTTTTATTCCTGCACAAAGCATCATGACCAAGAAGCAAGTTGGGAAGGAAAGGGTTTATTCAGCTTACTTTTACATTGTTGTTTATCACCAAAGGAAGTCAGGAGTGGAACTCAAGCAGGTCAGGAACCAGGAGCTGATGGGGAGGCCATAGAGAGATGTTCCTTACTGGCTTGTTTCCCCTGGCTTACTCAGCTTGCTTTCATATAGAACCCAAGACTACTAGCCCAGGGATGGCACCACCCACAAGGGGCCCTCCCCTCTTGATCACTAATTGAGAAAATGCCTTACAGTTCATTTCCTCAACTGAAGCTCCTTTCTTTGTGATAACTCAGGATTGTGTCAAGTTGACACAAACCCAGCCAATACACTTGCCAAAGAAAAGCTTTCAAATGAGTTACAGTCTGTACCCTGGAGCCTTTCTTAAGCAAGGGCTAGTTAGTTTCTGAAATGTGCTCCAGGAACCTTCCCCTGTCCACCAGCAAAACAGATGGTTTTCCATAAAGATTCCGATCTGTCTGATAACTATGGCCTCTTTGTCAATAGCTTAAAAGTAAACTCCTGGAGGCCGGAGGGATGGCTCAGTGGTTAAGAGCACTGAGTGTTCTTCCGAAGGTCCTGAGTTCAAATCCCAGCAACCACATGGTGGCTCACAACCATCCATAAAGATGTCTGATATACTTACATATATTAAATAAATAAATAAATGTAAACTCTTTTTCTGGACAAACTGTGTTTTTTCAAATATTTATGCTTGCTTCTTTTGCTGCTGATTCTTACCATAAACCTGTCTGAAAGTAGTGAGCAATAACCATCCCACAGCCTGAAAACGTAGTTCTTAATGTTTCCTCTGCCAATTACTGCTTTGCATTTTAGTTCACCCTCATTCACTTTTCCAGGATGCGAGCAAGTGTAGATAAATTTATTGTTAGAATGCAACACGAATGGAAAGTAACCCACTTCCAAATAGAGTTCTTATCTCATCTAAAACTGTATGTTTGCCTATAGACACTCTGGTCATCTCAAGTCCTGCCAGAATGGCCCATCGAGCTCTGATTACAGCATCCTAAGGTTTCCTTAGTCTGCATCTCCATACTTCTTCAAGTTCCTGATACAAACCAGTTCCAAAGGCTTGAGAGCCGCACGACTAGATTTAGTTATGGCAATGACTGCCCGCCCCCACCTTCTCTGGTACCACTTTCCTGTTTTCTTTATTGTGAATTGCTATGACCAAAATACTCAACAGATAGAACCAACAAAAATGTTTTGGCTCAATCTTTCAGAGGATTTTAGTCATCCTGACAGGGAAAGCATGCTGACTGAGCTTACACAGTGGTCATGGGAGCAGGAGCAAATGATGTTCATAGTGTAGAAGATTGGAATGCACAGTGGGAAGGAGTCAAGGATTGTAGAGTCTAGAAGTCTTCCCCTAGTGACAAATTCTGATCAACCAGGTCCCATCTCCCAAAATTTTCAGAACAGACCAAAATTGTGCCACAAGTTGGAGACCAAGCATTCAAAGCATGACATTATGAGGCGACTCTGGACTCAAATCACAACATTTTTCCAAACTGTTTTAACAAATTATGCCCTCATGAGCATCTCAAAAGCCACCCAATTGCTTAGCAATTTCATCAACATTTGTTACTGTCAAAGTTCTTAAGATTTTGTCATTCAAGGATATAAAATGATTTCTCACTGTTGTTTTAGTTTGCATTTCTGAAAATTAAAAACCCTTTTCATATATTTATGAGTTATTAGAACAGCCTCTTCTAGAACCTACATTTTAATATGCATGCATGCCCATACGGACATTCAAGGTTTAAAAAGTCTAATTTGAAGATATTCTTTATATGTTATGAAATGAACCCTTTGTTTGCTATATGTTGAGTACAGATATTTTGGTAAATACATATGCTTTTATCCTATAAAATATAACCTTATTTCTTATGTTTATAACTAAAAACACAATTTCAGGTATACTGAGTGTCTAAATAAAAAAACAAACAACACAACAACCAAAAGATTATATAGATGAATATTTCATAACCTTTCAGGAGATTATGTTTAACCATGTGTAAAAAATAGTCTCAAAAATCCATCTCACCACCGTTAAGAAGATGAAAAACCAGGTCCATATGGGGTAAGTGATATTTTCAGCAATGTCAAAGAAAGGTAAATCTTTATTATTGTAGGTTGAAATTAATGGCAAATATTAAAAGTTGATTCACCAAGATGTAATAACACAAATAGTATTTAACAACTATAAAACACAGGCACACTTAGTGAATGTCTATTTTGAGTAAAGAGAATGGAACTGGGCAAGGGTAGGAAAGGATAGGGAAGTATTGGACTCCATTATAATCTCTCCATGCTATTTTATTTGCTAATCGTGTGCATGTGTTACTTTGATTTTTAAAAAAGGGTACTTAAAATATATAGCATTTCCTAAGGTCTTACCAAATACCTCTGTAGTGGGACTGAGGACACCCCCACCGCAATCCCCAGTGTAGGCATTTGTTAATGTTAAACAATGAAGCCAGAAATTATTTTAGGTCTTTTATATACTTTACAGTAAAGATCATGAGGATTGCATTCTTGCTCATAATATATTCATGCTAGCTTTAACGGGAACTGATCTTTTATTTAAAGCACTTACACGGTCACTCAAGTCGTCAAGCAATTGCCTGCTCAGGAGGATCCAGGGGGCTTATTCTTTGGCTTCAAGTAGCCCCAGGATACCCCTGTGAGCTCCCCGGGGCTGTAAGTATCCAGTTCAAGAAGGATATTTCCAACTTGTTAATGCTGTCATTATGGCTAAATACGTGATCGTTTCCAGATGTTCTCTCTGCTCCAGAAGTTAGATAGGGAACACAGGACAGTGTAATTGGAACACTGTTCACTTTGCAATCAAATGATCTGCTTAGGTCCAGACCTAACTTTGAACAAGTCACTCACAACCTCCTTGTCTTTAGTTCCCTCAAACAAAATGAGCCCAGTAGATAATATATATATATATGTATGTATATATAGATATATACATACATATATATATGTAAACTATCTTAACATTTGTCTTCTATAGCTTGAGTGAGAAAAATTAATGTCAGATTTTTATGCCACTATTTTAAATGCAAGTTGAAGATGCAATAGTGACTTCCCATTTCTCTACTTCTTCAAGAGGTTTGCCATGACAAGCTGGAGGATTTTTGAGCATTTATATTTGCAGAGCATCAGCTGTGCACTAGGAAATATCACTACATAAAGAGAAATATCTGTCCTCAGTTACATGATGTCTATAAGAGTTCAACTCTTAGAGAAATGCTTCTTGCGTGGGCCTGCATGCCATGTGGTTTTGTAGTTGGCTTTCTCAATGAACAAACAGCATCTGAGGCCTAATTTGTTCAAATTTACACAGCAAGGAAAGGTGAGTCAGAACTGGAACCCCAGCCACTTGCATCCAAGACATGATCTGTCTTCTGTGTACATCAACCATTACAAGAAATCAATGAGTTGTGTGTTCAGCAAACAGGGAATCTCTATTTCCTCTTGTGAGAAATGAGGCATGATGTCCATTGTTAGTATAAACTAGAATCATTTTGAGTGGCTTTACAGAAAGGCTGGGGTCTTTCAGGTTCTTGAAGGCTGTGTAGGCTTCAGAAGAGTTCCAATCAACTTCCCTTTGCTTTTCTTATTCTCAGAAAGGAAACCTTTCTCTCTTTCTGTGGAGCTGATTTTAATTTGGAGTGATGAAACATAATATTGCTTCCAGGACCTGTTTGGTTGTGCATAGAGCATGCAAGCCATTGTCACGTCTCACAGCCCCCGAACCTCCAGAGCTTCTCAGAAAGTGTATTGGGTCTGGTCTCCATCTCTAATGCCCTGTGCTCTAACTGAGGGCTACCTGCATGTTTGATATTAGCTCTCTCTGGCAACTGGATCTCTATTGGCCACACATCTGAGAACTCCTGAGAATACTGTTTATTCCTTGGGAAATCTGGAATGAATTAAGCTGAATAAATTGGCTCTCCATTTGGCTGTTTCAGATGGCAGCAAAGAAAAGGCACATGCGCCTTCCTCCCGTTTTCTTTCTCTCTTTTCTTTCCTTTTTCTTTTTTTCCTTTATGAAGGGGGAAATAAAAACACACCCATATCCATGGAAAAATTAGATTTGGTCAAATCATGCTCCCTGTCTCCTGCAAGTGGGAGTCTTTCTTTGATCAGAAGATTAAGGTGTCCCAGAAGAGCGTTGGGATCAGGAGACACCTGGAGAATCCATTCTGATACAGGTCTGGAACCCGGGCACATAAATCTAGGTGGGGCTGGGATGTCCTTCGAGCCAGCCTGTAGTTTGTTGCCAGGGCTACTGGCACAGAGAGCAAGCACAGCAAAGAATTTTCCCTTCCTAATCCTCCGCCAGTCTTACCGTTCTCCTCAGGGCCAACCATCCATCAAAATAAAGCCACACAGGGACTTGGAAACATTGTTCAGAAAGAAATGAGAAGAAAAAGTAAAAGGAGAAATAATGTGGCCAATATGAGTCATGGTCGATGCATTGCTTTAACTACTGAATGTCGGTTTACAAATGGTTACATAAAGCCTTGGGTACTGTGCTCAATTCTTGGCACACTGTCACCCTATTTACAGGTAGCAATAGCCACTAATAAAAGTGCTACCTTAAAGGAAATAAAATTGGGAGTTATTTTTTTTAGCTCCAACTTTTAGAAAATATAGGTGGTGGCTTTCAATATTAAGCCTATACAACTGAGACTCCTCTGGCTTTAAACCTCCCCTTCATACAACAGAGAGTTGCCCAGATTCCTCATTTGGAAAAGATGGGTTAGCTCAGCTGTCAAAGGTTTTTTGCAGGAGACTAGGATCAACAGTGAGCTTTCTCAGGGATCCTCTCAGCTGCAGAGAACTCCCTTCCCCAAGGACAAACCTCTTCTAGAATGCATCTATGCAGTGAGTGACAGGCATTCATGGCCTCTTTTGTCGCTGTGCTTTGTGGAGTGCCTCTCTTTGAGGACACACAGGTTTTCCACTGCTCCCTCAGTAATACCACACATCACACTGTATCTGTCTTCACTACATTCAAGTCCCCTAAGGCAAAGACCACACCTACTGGTCACTCAGTATCCATGGTCAGATTGGAAGACATTCCTGGCTGTCTCACTAGAGATCAAAGAATGTTAGAAAATATTTTGTCTTCTACTTTATGCTAATAGATGTGAGTTCCAGTGATTTGTCTTTTGGTTTAGAAGGTATGTCCCAGCATGCCTCTGACCACTGAGTCCCAGAGACATTGACGATACTCCATATCTCTGAATCTCTACAGGTTTTTATTTTTCAGGTCTGAAGTACCTTTGTGTGACCCAGCTTCTTTGTTAGTTCTGACCCATTACCATAAGTTAATTAATGTACTCTATCAATAATTTATTTGGTAGGATGCCCATGAGATTCATATTGCTTTGGACTATACTGTTAAAAACAATGTACATAGATTTGGAGCAACATCACACACACAGACATTTTATCCCTTCCATTCTAATGCTAATTTGTCAAAGTCATCTATTCTGATTGAAATACTAAAGTACATTTTATAGACAAAAGTTTCATAGGTCCTGTTAATCTCTTTCCAAGCTACCAGAGCTGCAATGTTAAGCTAGTTCTTGATTGAAATTGTAGTTGTCTATGGCCATTCCCGAGCAAGCATCACCTGGGTTTAGCAGGGAAGAGACTGGGAAATTTGGTGTGATATGGTTCCTTATGCTCCTTTCTCCAAGCTCTCCACTCTCCTGGTCAATCTATGTTTTCCAACCTTGTCACTTACCATCATCTTGCTTCCCATTCCCCTTTCAGCAACACTAGCAAAATATGTCACTGTATCTTTAAGCACGCTGTCCTCTTTGTTGGCAAACTGCAGTCACCTTGCGATTTGCTCACTCAGGTGGCATTTGCTAGGTAAAAGTGTCATTCTAGCTTTCACAGTATGAAATCTTGCTATAGCATAGTATTGTCCATATGATTTCAGTGGTTCATTGTCTTGTCAAACTAGACCCTGAAGACTAAAAGATCTGCAACTCATCTTGGTAAGTGACTCTTAGCAACTGTGAGACCAAGGCTTGAAGGCTTTTGAAGCCCAATGATGTTAAAAAAAAAAAAAGTAAAAGAATAAAAGGAGCCAAAGTGATGGCTTTAACTTATCTAGGTTTTGCTTTGTGTCAGTGACTCAAGGGCAACTTGACCATCTCTCCAAACACCATGCTTTTTGCTATAAATTTTAAAAATAGCCAATTTAAGAAAGTCATATTTTAAAAACTTGTTTGTTTGTTTACTTTGAGCCAGGGTCCTACTATATGTCTCTAGATGGCCTGGAACTCTCTGTACAAGAATAGGGTGGTCTCAAACACAGCAACCCTCCTGCCTCTGCATCCTGAGTACTGGATTACAGTCATGCACTACTATGCCTGGATTTGCTCTTTTTCTTGTATTTTATATTATTTGAATGTTCTCATACAAATACTATCCAAGGTTATACTAATAAAATTTGTAACTTTTTTTGTGTGCTTACAGCCTGCACCTCAACAGCACAAATTAATTAGCCAATTACTTTTTATCTATTAATTCTGCTGGAACAAGTGACTCTAAATCATGATGCTCAACTACATAGTATCATTTAATTATAAGAATATGACATAATTCATTTGTATCATCCTGTTGACGAACATTCTGGCCTTATTTTTATAAACAATGATGTAATATTATTTATGTTTCCTGATGATTTGTATGTGCAAATTCCTGAACCAAGTGGTAAGTGTACCATCAGCTTTACCAAGGATTACCAACTATAACTCTTAAGTAGATGAATCAATCATCACTCCAATAAGTAGTGTGAGCTTTTAATAACTCATACATATATTAGCACAACATTTAAATATGTTAAAAGCCATACTGCTTTCAAATTTATTTTATATTAGAAGGTACTTATTTCAAGTGTACCATTTGCTGAATATTTTGACAAATCTATAAATAACTGCATACAATACTGTTTCAACCAAAATATATAATAATTAGATCATTCCCTAAATTTTCCTGTAAGCCTTTGACATTAATACTTTTCTCCAAATTCAGGCCCCCGGCAACCGCTAATTTAATTCTGTTGTTGCAGAGATTAATTACAGAGATTCATTTTGACTCTTCTAAACTTTAATTTCCATGGTCTCATAAAACATGGACCCATGGTGTCTGACTTTTTTATTTACTTTGCAAAATATAGTTTCTTCTTGAGAATAATGTAGTTTATTTTTTAAATTATTTGTGTCTGGTTTGGGGCATCAGGACAACATAAACAGAGACATGTATGAGCCTCTCTTGTTTCCTGAAAAATGATAAATATGATTGGCATTATTTCCTCCTTAAATATTTGAAAAGAGTCAACTAAGGAAGCCATTCATTCAAGCATAAGAATGTTTATAGATTTAATGATTAATTACAAATTCAAATTAGTTAATAAGTATAGAGCTATTTTATTGTTGTTTTAGTTTTTCTTGAACCTGGTTGGGTAATTTGTAACTTCCCAGGGATTTGTCTAATTGTCTAAGTTGTTTAGTCTGCTATTATTGTATCTATAACATTCTCTTTTTGTCCCTTCAATGTCTGTAGGGTCTGTAATGCTTTCTCTTTATCTTATTGGTCATTTGTGTCTTCCCTCCATTTTTTCTTGATCATTAGAGAAATGTATTAACTTTATTGGCCATTTAAAAGAAATAGCCTTTGGTTTTATTGACATTTTTCTCTGCTCTCTGTTTTCCATCTCAATAATTTTTACTCTTCCTGTTCTGTTCTCCCAGTTTGTAATTCACCTTTTCCATCTATCTATCTATCTATCTATCTATCTATCTATCTATCTATCTATCTATCTATCTATCTATCTATCCAACCATCTATCTATCTATCTATCTATCTATCTATCTATCTATCTATCTATCTATCCATATTGTACCTTTTTATGTTTGAAGCTCAAATAAGTACTTTGCTTTGTGTCTTACAGAATCTGGAGCTAAAATCTTCACACTAAGCATGTGTGTGGGGACATAATTCTCCAAAGGCCTTCAACATTTTTGTATTTTTGCAAACAGAGGCACTGATTGCCTTTATTTTATACCATCTTTTCAAATATACTTATCTAACATTCTCAAAAAATGGACTGTCTTCTCTAGGCAAAAGCAAGGGCAAAGGCAAGGTCTATTTATATCCTAAAATGGTAGGGGCAATATTTACTTCTAGAGCATTGAACAGGTGCCTTGCTGCCTGTTATAATCAACTCAGGACATTTGAGCATAGATTGTCTCTTATAATACATTTTTGCTGTATGGGCATTGCTGGACCTTCTTTGCATTGGTCCCCAGAAAGGCAATCAGAGAAGAGGAATAAGAAACTTGCTGATGCTCTGCCTGCTGTCGTTTCTGTCCTTGATCTTTTACCCAGATGCCTTGTGTCTTTTGTCAGCCCCTATGGAACTCTAGTGAACAAGCTTATCAGATGCATATAGCAGAGTGTATTAGTCAGCTTTTCATAACAATGACAAAATAACTGACTTGGACTACTTCTAAAGAAGAGAATTGTATAGTTCACAGTTTAGTGAATTCCAGGGTGTGATGCTGGTACACATCACAATGCATTTTATTTGTTGTATTTATTAATAAATGTGAATATATTTTTCTGTGTTCACTCACTATGAATCTGATACTAGATTACATTCAGAGCCACATGCACCGCCCCCTATCCTGGCACACCAGCCATGGCACAGATCTATTTTCAGAAACTATTACAGCAGTTCCACTCTCTGGAAACATGGGCTGGTGTTCTGGTAGTGTGGAAATATATATGGTAGCCATCATTTTTAAAAGATTTATTTAACATCTTTATTTATGGGACTCTGTGAGTATGCACATGTGTACATGGGTGTAGAGAAAGGCCAGAAGAGGGCACCAGCTCCTTTGGTTTGAAGGTACAGGTGGTTGTCAGTTGCCCACCAAGGAGCTGAAAAGTCAAACTCTAGTCCTCTGAAAGAGCAGCAAGCATGCTTAACTACCAGCCATCTCTCCAGCCCTTGGTGATCTTTAAATGGTTAAATGATTGGTGGTTCATAGAGTTAACAGAAGTGGTCTGCGTTTAAAAGCCCTTAAATATAGGGCCAGGCTTTTAAAGCCTGATGGCCAGCATTTTGTTTATCAGAGGTACCTTACTCAGTGTATGATCTGGGTACCGCCTGTGCAGAACCAGCAAAGCTGTTTGGTATAAGTTGGCACACCTAAGTCCCATCCTAGGAACAGAGTCAGAATCTCTGTGAGGTTTAGGGCAGGGAAGCTGTGCTGTAAAAACACCCTACAGATGATTTTTGCCATTATGTTTTGAGAACCCCTACACCTATTATATAACCATTTTTATTATTATTAGTTTTGAGTCATTTGATGAAGAAGAATACTTAAGTCATTTGTTCCTCAATTTCCATCCCTGGTGACTGGCTTTCCTGGCTCAGGAAATTACAACCCTTCTTCTCATGAATTTATCCCATTTAAAAGGACCAAAAAAAAAAAAAGTTCTGGCTGCAGTACCTTCAGTGCTACACTGTGCAAATATGCAAAGCAGGATGATTCTACAACTGGCTATCAGCCTCAAATGCACACGTGGCACCAGGAAAGGAGCTGTGCAGGCTTAGGGTCATGGAAATATTAACAAAGGCGAGGAAGTAAGAAAGCGGATGTTAGAAGGGGCTGTTGCAGAGCTCCGCATTACAATGAGAAATATTATCCTGAAGGCCCAATAAAAAGGGACATTTTTTCCCCTAAGCTTTTAATCAGGTCAGAGATTGTTTTCTCTTGCCTATGGCTTTGTTTGGTCTCTCTTCGGCCTGCATCTCTCCTGGATTCCCGGAGATATATGTAAGTCAGCTTTGCTGGGAAAAAATTAAAGGGTAGCCTCATCTTTGTTCTTTACCTTACTTGTAGACAGCCCCTGTGCACCTTCATTCAGCTGTCCAACCACCACCACCTTTATATACTCATTTACCCTCCATCTATCGGGCCTCAGATACTGTGCTAGGTGCTATAACCCTTAAAGGCAATAGATCTTCAAGGAGAAAAATCACGAGTAATTACAATGGAAAGTTGAAAATAACTTTTAAAACAGCATCTTTTTATCTGAGAGAATAAATGATGTTTTAAGGAGGACTGGAGAAAAGCCTGGAAGGTGAGTGGTTGGGAGAACTAGGCAGCCTGGGTGACCCTCCACTTCCCTCGCCGTGTGTATTTAACTCGTTGTGTTTTCATGCCCAGTTTCTAAAAGGAGAAATCTACTGGAATGAACAGTATTATTAGGAGCAATAATAATAATCAAAAATCTCTGTGTTGCAAATCTGTTTGCTGTGTAGCTCATAAGCATGTGCAGATGTGTGCATGCACATGAGCACACACACACACACACACACACACATACACACACACACAAAACCATGTATAAATTATAGTTCTCTTTTCTCTGAAAAGGGAGATGGCAATGGGAAGAAACAAAAGGTGTCATCTTGCACAGATAAATTCTCCCAGGTGATCCCTGAGTTACTCTGGGGGAAAAACAATAGAAGAAGCTGTCTGAATATAGCTGTCTTAGTTATGGTTCCTACTGCTGTGATGAAACACCATGACCAAAGAAACTTAAGGAAGAAAGGGTTTATTTGGCTTTAACTTTCACATTACTGTTCATCATTGAAGAGAGTCAGGGCAGGAACTCGAATAGGGCAGGAACCTGGAGGCTGGGACTGATGCAGAAGCCATGGAGGGGTGCTGATTACTGGCTTGCCTCTCATCAGCCTCTCATGGCTTGCTCAGTCTGTTTTCTTATAGAACCCAGGACCACCAGCCCAAGGTTGGCACCGACCACAATGGACTGGGCCCTTCACCATCAATTACTAATTAAGAAAATTCCCTATAGCTGTATCTTATGGAGGCACGGTCTTTATCTTCCCATCCTCCTCATGGCTCATGTTCCCGAGTTACTGGATGAGATTCTCAAAAGAAAGAGTTTAAGATAATGGTATTCGGGGGTGCTTTCAGAATGAAGACTGAACTTCTGAAGGGGGGCAATGAGTGACTAGTCTGATTCTAAGACTGCTTCCCCAGCTCAATGTGTAGAAGTGCTACACTTTAGAGTACCACTTTCTGAACCCTAACACTGCTGATTTAAATGTCAGTCATAGTTTAAGGCAGGCATCACCACGTATCAGGCACATATCAGTAATTCCAGCATTTGGGAGGTACAATCAAAAGGATCAGTAGCTTAAGGCCAGTGTCAATTCCATAGTAAATTTAAGGGCATTCTGGACTACATGAGACACTGTTTCAACAAAGCAAAACAAATGTAAAAAGTCAGTCATTTAAAAAAAACAATATCTTCACAATAACAACTAGAGGATAACTAACCAAATATCTGACACCCCTGTCTGATATCTGGACACCATATTCACCCTCCTAGTTGCTGTAAGTACTTCAGAAAGTGAATGAAGAGTTACCCAGGACTGAAGGCACTCTTGTTGAGGTGGGCAAAGATACATGTAAAGGCCACTCAAATATCTGACTGAACTAGAACATTAGAGCTTCCCATTTTCTTGTACTCCAAGAGTCTAGGTATAGCATGTATTAGTCTTTAGAGGGATGAAGAGATTTTAATATAATTTTTGTGGAAGCCAAGCTAACCCTCTACAAATAAATACAAGTATACATACTGTTGTACATAAAATCTGTAGTCATTTGTGCTGGATAGATTTATGTCAACAATATAAACTGTAGTCATTTGAGAGGAGGGGACTGTAGCTCAGAAGATGCCTGGCTATGGCATGGGAGACAGAGTTGGGAGTAGAAGAAACACTTCAGGGAAGAGAAACAGAAAGTACAAGGCACCAGTGAAGGTGGCTGTGCCTGTTCCAGAATAACAGGGAAGCCAGTGTGCTGAAGAAGGAGAAGTAATGACTGGCAAAGCCAGAGGACTGGGGGCTGGAGACATTGGGTTTTATAGAATCATAAGGTGTATGAGGTTTATCTTGTTCTAAATAAGATTATTAAGGTACACTTGGTATGGAGTAAAATTCCCATATTTATAGCATACAAATTGATAAATTTTGAGGTGTTTATATGTCCATGAAACTATTTCCACACTGAAGATATAAAAATATCTGTTAGGTGCTCTCCAAAGTTTTCTCATATGGTATGGTGTTTCTGCTTCCTCCTCGTCCTCGTCCTTCTCCTCCTCCTCCTCTTCCTCCTCTTCCTTTTCCTCCTCTTCCTCTTCCTCTTCTCCTTTTTCTTCAAAATTAATAATAGTACCACTACTACTTAGTTGCTGTATTATAAATAAAACAAATGGATGGTGTGTGGAATAGAGACATGGCCATTGTTCTCAGTTCCTGGTAAGATCCCAGTCACCACCCTACACTACACTATGGTGAATTTCTTTTCTTACTCGTTTGAAGAATGCCTAGAAGCATGTGTACAAGGCCAACTTCAGCTATTCCAGAAATCTCATTACATTTGGAGAGGTGTGGCCTACAGGTCTGAGCAGAACAGGAAGCGCCCCCACACCCCCTTGACAAATATTTCTTGCTAAGATTACTTACTGGATATACACCCAGCAACCAGAAGTTATCTTGAAGCCTGGTAGAGGGGAAGCAAGCGATTTGATTTGAAATTGTTTAAGAGGCTAATAAACAAATCTAAGCCAAGTAAATTGCAGGAAAAATGTAGCAGGAGGAGGGATACAGACATTCCAACGTCTGCATAATTGTGCTTGGCAATGATGTCTCCTTTGAAGCTAATTAAGAAGGGTAGGCAGGTTATTTTTAACTTTCTTAATTCTTACCCTCAGTTCTCACCTTATCTTATCCTTGATCTATCTCTAAGGAGCAATAAAATTTTTACTGAGAGAAAATTCCTAAATAACTTAACACCATGCTCTACCCACGTCATCCATACCACCGTAGAGGTTCCTCTACCCAATGCACGTACTTCTCAAATTCTTTCTTATTCCTATCTGATATGGTTTCTCCTCTGACTGCACCATGAGACCTTCTCATGCATCTCATGCCTCTTCCTGATGCTCAGATGCTCACATAACCCAACAAGATTCATTTTCTCAAGAACAGATCCATTCACTAATGCATATACTCTCATCTATAACCTTTCTTTTTCTTTTTCTTTTCTTTCTCTCTTTTTTGTTATCTTTTATTTTTGAGAGAATGTCTCACTATATATCCCCAGCTGGCCAGGAACTTGCTGTGTAGGCCAGGTTGGCCTCAAATTTATAGAGATTCACCTGCTCTGCTTCCTGAGTGCTATGATAAAAGGTCTGAATCATCACGCTTGGTGTGTAAAATAATTATTTAACAAATGTCAGTTGTACTGTTTTGTGTCCCAGCAGGAAAAGGATGGAACATACAAATGAGTAAGAATGATTTAACAAACACAGGAAACCCTAGAATAAGAACTCCAAAGGTGGAAGCAATGGAGTTCATGTCTGCCTGTCTCAAGTCTGTCTTCTCCTACTACAATGGAGTATGAAAAGCTGAAAAGAGATTTATTACTCTTGGTTCTGGAGACTTAGAGGTCTAAGGTCACGGTGACATCTGGCAATGTGATGAGAGCCTTCTGTTGCATCAGCCTTAACAGGAGGCAGAAGAGAGTATCAGAAGTGGGGAGAGGAGGATGACATAATCTTTCAATCAAGAATTCACTGCTGATGAAAGGCAGGGCAGGGTCTTCATGACCCAACAACCACTGAAAAACAGCTCCTTATCACAAACACTGGATGACACATAAAATCACAGCACTGCCCTTGGAACACAAAGCAGAGGCTGAGGGTATAGTCTCCAGAACAGAACGTGTAAGATAGAGACAATGGCAGAGACTAAACCTTGGTCTACTGGTCAAAGGATGCAGTCAATGTACAACATCCTGAGTAGGAAGAAACTGGAGAGTTCACACATAGCCTTTCTTTGTGTCTTGTTTGCTTGCTTGTTTCCTTCCTTCTCTCACTCTAACTCTTGTAACACTTTCTCTTGATTTTAAATCTATCTGTAAACAAGCGAAGGGACGTGTATTAATGCCATGCCTGTCAGTCTGTTCTCCCGAGAACAAGTCTGGTAGACAGGCATGGAGAGGCAGATGAAATATGCTGCACAATACTTTGTGAAAACCAGCGTCTACTGAACTGTTAATAAGAGGACCACCCAGTTGTGCAAATGAAGTTGGGCATCAGACTTGCATGGTAGAAGGTTGGTTCCCCCACCCTGCAAAGCTGCTTCCTCCTTCTCACCAATCATGTTGCTGCTGTCCTGTGGCAGCTCACCCAAATCAAAACCACTGGAGACTTAACACTCACCCTGGGTTCTCCCTTTCTCTTAGGTTACTGTGCTTCTGCCTACTAATGCCTGGGGATTAGCATGTTGAGGATTAGCATGTCTTAGAATCTGTTCCCATATGCAGTCATCAGGACCCAACTTACCTACTAACAAATTTGTTAGAAGAACCTATGATTTGTCAAACAAATAAGAAAACAAGAGTGTAAAGTTTCAAGTGAATTATGGATACTAACACAGGGAAAGACTCAAGGCAGGAAGCCAGATCTCAGATCTCTCTCCCTGTCTCTCTGTCTCTCTGTCTCTCTCTGTCTATCTATCTATCTATCTATCTATCTATCTATCTATCTATCTATCTATCTATCTATCTATCTATCTCTATCTCATACACACACATATACACAAACACATACACATTTATACTGTCCACATTCACTCAGTCATTAGTGTTCAGGATTCTCTCAACAAATTTCCTAGTTTTGTGCTCTGAGTTCCCATATTCACAATAAACTATATTTTTTTCTATCCCATACATGACACATGTAGCCCATCAAATCTCCCATATTCTCCACTTCACTGAGCTACACATATATTTCTCCTGGTATTTTATTGGATGATGTTAAAAGTGGCATGCATCATCCTATTTATTTCATTTCTTACCTTTAGGAATAGGGAAGTAACTGAGGTCTCTAGGAGTCCGTTAGAGTAAATTAATTGGACTCTCCCTTTCTCACTGAGGCTTAAGAATACTACAAGGCGTTTGTTTACTATTAGCTTGATTCTGAGTTGCATGTGTCTGTCAGCTCTCATCTTGATACTTGAGAGCAAGCATTGACCAGCAACTGGGCACTGGACTTGCATGCTATATAGTAATAATGCCACTGCTCTGTTTTGCAGGGGCAGTTTACCCAGAATCCCTTGCATGGTTGTCTTCTTGGCAATATGTTCTCTGCAAGTGAATTGACTAGACATCTATCTCAGAGCATATTTAGTTGTACATATTTCTAAATGTTTGATATGTTTTTCAAATATGGTATGAAGATATATGAAATGTAGTCTCTTACACCTGAACTTAGGTGTCACAAAATGAGAGAGAAAGAGAGACAGACAGACAGACAGACAGAGAGAAACATAGATACAATAATCACATTTAGCACTAAGTAGGCAGAGAGTTCAATTCTAGGAGATATTAGGGCAGACTTCCCAGAGAATTTTGAAATGAGACATGTTTTTACAGAATAAAGGCTATCCAGTAGGAGCTTATGCAAATATATAGAATTATGAAATAATACATTTCTTCTAAAACATTGGAAGTCTTTCACATACTCATTAAAACGTTCACACTAGGTGTTTAAAAGTGTGTATTTAATAAATATTTCCATTTACCATAAACTTATTAATATACCACATGAAAAGACCTTCAAACTCAATGATTAAAACAACAATGGGTGGCTATCATTGACATTTCCTCAAGCCCACAGGAGGTCTGTTGACAAGAGACCTCAGTGGGGTTCTGCTGGGGTAGGCCTGCTCCATGGGATCAGAGGGCTGACTGAATACAGCCTTCTCAGGGTGAAGGCGAATGTGCAAGAAACCTCTTTAAACCTGAATTCAGCGAGACAGCACTGTAATTTCCACCATCTTACATCATCTTAGACAAACTGAGTTGTCAAGAGGCCATAATGCATGGCAATGGAGCCATGATGAGGGCATGCCTCTGGCATAGCTGAAAATTCCAGGGTACTGGGAGAATCAACGTCATACCTTGAGCAAGGATCCATAGACACTCATAGCCAAAGGTACAGAAGAGTCTATTAGTAACGTGCTAGTATAAAGAACACCATTTTAAAAGGAGAATTTTATGGGACTATGGGACACTGATATCATCAGCCATGAATATGGATTTTGAAGTTCATGATAGTCAAGACAAGAGGGGAAATAAAAAGTCTAAAAAAAAATACCAATTTTTACTGAAAGGAAAATACATTTAAGTCTGTCTAACCTTGAAGAGGTCACTCAAGGTGCATTCATTCCATGCATTCTGTGTGGTTAGAAAATGGACTGTTGATGTACGAGATATGAACTAATAATCCCAACAATACTCTACATGTCTGCCACCCATTCTTTCTTATAAACACCATTCTTACTTTTAAACACCAGAATTGAGGTCTGAAGGGTTTCCCCTTTCACTGAAGAATAATGTGTATGTAGGGTCTTTTAACCATAAGAATGAGACCAGTCCCTTTCTCTCTGAAGAAAATTCTATTTTGCAGCTGAGAGAGACCAGACAATGTTAACCAGGCAGACTCTTTTTCATCTCTAGTGTCTACTGGGATGACAAAGAGGTCTGGTGCCTTAGCCAACTTGTCTGCCAACATTTCACTTAAAAAAAAAAGAAAAGAAAGAAACAAAACAAAACTTTCTGTTAGTTGTCTGGACTCAAGGAAAAGTAAAACAAAACAGTCTTTGGCAAACGTTTTACCCTCCCACTTAATAACTACTTAAGTTCTTCCGTAGCCTCGCATCCTGCGAGTGGGTATGAGAACCAGTTTGGCTATTTTATATGTAAGGAAATGCTGAAGCTGTGCCTCTGGGTGTATCTGAAACACTGGCAAGGCTTTGATTTTCTGACATTCAGCATGGCAGGGTTGAAAGGTATCTGTGGCAGACTCTGAGTCTACCTTCATTTCTTACTCCTTGTAACTAAGGCATCAGTTAATATATTTGATTCTTGGTGTCCGCATTTGTGAATGAGAACACTACAATACTTTCTTGATTCGCAGAGGTAAGGATTGCTATGTGGAGTGTCTGGTGGGCTCCAGGTGATAGCCTGCATTAAGGGTGGGCAGATCTTAAAATCTATTCCCATATGCAGTCAGGAGGACTCAATTTACCTACTAACAAATTTGTGCTAAGAACCTGTGATTTGTCAGATAAATTAGGAAAGAAAAGTGTAAGTTACACATGAGTCATGAATGGTACGGCAGGGAAAGACTCAAGACAGGAAGCCAGATCTTTCCTCCCTTTCCCTCTTCCTCCCCAATTCCTCTCCCCTCACCACTCTCTCTCTCTCTGTCTCTCCCTGTCTCTCTGTCTCTGTCTCTGTCTCTCTGTCTCTCTGTCTCTCTCTCTCTGTCTCTCTCTCTCTTTCTCTTTCTCTCTCTCTCTCTCTCTCACACACACACACATACACACACACACTGTCTCAACCCATGACTTCTCAATGGATACTAGCTGCATTCACTCAACCATCTCTGCAAGCACCTGTCCTTTGTACCCATTCTAAGCTAATGTTTATAAGCTAGAAGGGAACAAAGAGAAAATCCATTTATTGCCTCTAAGTAAAATAATGGAAAATTTGTCAGAAGCTCAAGGAGACTAGAACTAAAGCAATTTGGAGATAGCAGCCAATTTTATCAAGATTGAGTTTCTTAATAAATTCTTTACTTTTCTAAGTAGCCAAATGGACAATCATCCAGGAAGGCCAATGTTTAAGCCATGATCTACTTTTACTAAGTGTTTACCTTTAATGGGGCACCTTTCCTAAAAAGCTATTGTTTTACAAGATAAAATAATAGTTTACAAAAAAGG
Organism: Mastomys coucha; assembly: GCF_008632895.1. NCBI lineage: Eukaryota > Metazoa > Chordata > Mammalia > Rodentia > Muridae > Mastomys > Mastomys coucha. The sequence continues at coordinate 65,024,953 of NW_022196900.1, read as the reverse complement.
AGAAAGGAATGTTATCTAGAAAAAAAACTGTAAGTACTCCATCCCCCATTGCATCCCCCATTGTAATTGCCTTCTCTGGTCTACTTTCCCCAATCTACCCTTCCTTAAACTGACTTTGTCCACTCCTCCTGGCTTGGGTTACCTCTTATAGTAAAGCTTTGTTTCCTTTTAATTGTTCACTGGGCCACCTTCAGAGGTATTCTGCATATAATATAAGTGTGCTTAAAGTCATCACAAAGCACAGTTATTTGGGTTGCTCAGGCTGTGAACTATGCGAATGGTGTTCCCTAGTATGGCAAAGCACATAACCTTCCCCATCCCTGATCTAAATCAGAGGAAATTTCTTTTACCCAAGACTCCTTTCAATTTTAATAACTCTTAAATAGAAATGTATTGAGCAATGTTATTTTTAAAAACTGAAAACTCAGCTAAGGGCCACAGTCATACAATATAAACAAATCTTTACCTCTCACATTCCTTAGATACACCCCCAGGAGCTGTACAGCTTGGTCATCTGGTAGACCTATTTCTAGTTTTGTGAGGAACAGCCTTATTGATTTCCACAGTGGTTGCGCTAGTTTGAACCCCCAAATGTTACAACTTTCTAGTTCATTGTTCCCCAATGCTTTATACCAATGCTTTCCACATGTCCAATGTCTAGGTGTCCTACATACCATTTTCCTTATTTCTTTTTGAGATGAAAACATTTAAGATTTGTACCCTTAGCAAAGTTTCAATTTCCAGTACACGATGTATCATTACTAACTATAATCACTACAGTGTAGTGTCTACTGTAGCTATAGGACTTGTTTATCTTGTAAGATGAAAGCTGGTGGTTATATGCCCTGGGTCAGGTACAGTTCTTTTAGAAACAGATGTCAAGACATGATTAAATTACCTCTTGTGTGGTCCCTGTGGCATAGTCCCTGTGCTCTGCATGTCACACATGATGGGGATTCTGACAGGTGAAATCTTCCCTGGGGTGTGCTGAGGTATGTCAGAGAATGCCAATTCTTTCCCATTCCTAGTCATTTAAAAACACAATTGCCCCTTTTCCTTAAAAATTAGCTTATGGTACACATTTCTTTTTTGGTTTTCATATGTATTTAGTTATGATTGCCTCCTCATTTAAAAAATCTTTAACTTTCCATTGTTAAGGATAGACTTTTTACCCTTCTGGATGGATACTTCTGGTGTCAGAGTTCCAACAAATACCTCATTTCTGTGTCACTTATCCAATCTTGGACAAAGTGTACAGAAGCTAAATTATTCAGATAATGGCTCTGGCCCTCTTGTTCCTTTATCTACATAGACAGCATTGGAAATCAAACTAAAAACATGTTTTTTTTAAAAAGGAGCAACTCATATTTGGCATGGGATTTGATTCACTTGGAAGCACTAATCTTGAGTTTCTGGGACGGAATACTTTTGGGAAATTCTTATCCTGAATATTCCATCTTATTTAAATCACTGACGCACAGTCAAGAGAAGTGTGGAGCTGGAGAAGTGGCTCAGTAGTTAAGAGCTCAGACTCAATTATCAGTGTGAACATACCTGCACACACACACACACACACACACACACACACACACAGGCTAAGTTTCTGTAGCTTCCTCTTCTGGCCACCATGAGCAATGCATGCACATAGAATATAAACATACATGCAAGCAAAATTTTCATACACATGAAATAAAATTCTAAAAAGAAAGAAGTATTTAGAACAGAGTCTATGAGCTTGTTAGAGAATGCTACTGTGGTTAGACAGCTATCAAGAATCCCTTCTAAAGTTCAGCTTACACTCAGAGGTAGAGTTAAAATCATTACAAACTACATAGGAAAACTGAATCACCTAAAGCATAAATAACAGATTTAGAATTCTATAGAAAAATTATATATATATATATATATATATATATATATATATAATGGGGATATATATACACTTGATGTTGTGATGTGTGTGTGTGTGAGCCACAGTGCATGTGTGGCTATCAGAGGAAAGCTACAGGAACTGGTTCTTTCCTTCTACCCTGTGAATTAGGTCTTTAGGCTTGCCTGTAAGTGCCTTTATTTACTGAGGCACTTACACTTGTTATTTATTTATTTCACAGGCCTTCCTTGGTAGCAGCACATGGCTCTTGCTTCTGCCATGCTTATGACATACCATGAAGGTGCTGGATTGCTTCAAATGACTGTCATGAAGAAATTGCTACTCTTTCACCTCCAGACACCACCAGTTGAAATTGGTTCTTTTCCAAAGATGGCACAATGCTGTGTGACTTTCTTCGGGTGCTTTTGCACATGAACAGGATGAATAGTTGAGCAGGTTTCTTCAGAGTTTCTCAGTCAAGACTCCTATGTTCCAGGACTGGTTGAGGATGACTAATCTGGCTTGAACTGGTGTAGGAGGGATGATCATTTGAATTGACGTTGAATTGGGTACTGAACTATGAGATTGGTGAGAAGGGCTCTCAAGTTTCTGAGGTGGCCTGTCAATATTCTACCAAGTTGGATTTCTGCTTAGATATCTCAAGAGTTCTTCATGGCATAGTAGAAGAAATGTGCTTCTTTGGCCCATGCTTCCTTTTCTTTCCTAGAGAGCACCCACCATCTTTCTAATGGAAAGAATAGCATGAAGTATGAGTGTGCCCCACATTCTCATGTCCTCGCCTTGTATTTGTATCAGGACCTAGAATTGCAATTCCTCTCAGTCCTGTCTCACTCTTCCAGGGGGTTGCTAGTGTCTGAATATCCATGTGCACTTTTCCTGCCCCAAACGTTTCTCCTTCCACTATCTATGGAATATATCCAAAATGAGTGCATGAAGTTTTCCCAATCTAAAAATATACTGTCTTAATTAAGGTGCCATTGCTGCAAACAGACACCATGATCGAGGTAACTCTTATAAGGACAACATTTAATTGGGGCTGGCTTACTGGTTCAGAGGTTTAGTCCATTATTGTCAATGTGGGAAGCATGGCAGCATGAAGGCAGGCATGGTGCTAGAGGAGCTGAGAGTTTTTCATCTTGTTCCGAAGGAGAAGACTGCTTATTTTGCACTGGGTGGAGCTTTAAAGTCCCCACAGTGACACACTTCCTCCAACAAGGCCACACCTCCTAAAAGTACCACTCCCTATGGACCAAGCATATTTAAACCACCATATCTACATAGATGTTACGATGTTTACAACTAACTAAAATTCATCTGTGGAGGTGCTAACAAATCAATCTTTATAGCTAATCTTTTCAGCTCATCTTTACCTCTGGGTCATAATCTTTTCTTTTCTATCCCTTTTTAGAGATTTGGTTACTTCTTATTTTAATTTTTTTTTTTTTGTCTGTCATGGAAATGCTTTCTCTTTTTCACCTTTTTCAAACTAAACAGAGAGGTGTCCTTGGGATATGTTAATATTTTCTGGGTTTTCTTGGGTTTCGTTATATTTAAGGTTGTGGGTACTTTTGAAAATTCTCAGACCTGGTTACTGCATTCTCCTGCAATGTTGTTTTACAACTAACTTTTCCTGAAGCCTTTTGAAAAAAAGATCCTTACAGCAGACAGAGACCATTACTAAAAGCAACAAAATTTTGAGTCATCACACAATGCTCATCACTCCAGAGATACTTTGTTGGGGTTGGTCTGGTGCTGTGTGTATTCAAATGCTAAATTCTGTACTGTAAGATCTTGTTGCCCCCAGATGAGCAGATTCTCACGTACACCAGCTTTTGTTGGTTAGTTGGTTGTTAAAAGGCCAAAGGCTATGATTGGGCAGTAGAAAGAGAAAGGTAGGACTTGAGGATTGAGTAAGGGCTCCAGGAGAGAGCAGAGAGGGAGGAAGGGGAAGAGAAGAGACAGAGGAGAGGAATTAGCAGCCATGAAAGGAGGTGGTTCATGAGCACATGGCCAGAAGAAACGGCAAGTAACAGGAGCTGGGATGTAAGTTAGAGTAGTCCCAAAACCTGCCCAATCTAGGTTTACAGCTTATACATTAATTACCAAGACTGTGTGTCTTTTATATTGTCTAGCTAGAATATAAAAATATCATTTATAATACATCTACAGTATAACTCTTGTACCTAAAGCTCAGGGATCCTAGTGGAAGAGGGCATGGAAAGACTGCAAAAGCCAGAGATTTCCTATGAGATTGTGTCTTCTAGAAAGGACAGAGAAGCTCCAGTCATCAAGTCTCATCAACATGGCTGCCTAAACAAGACCGGAACAAGGATAACACCAATAATCATGCTAACAGGAAAGGGAAAAAAACTTATAATAAGACTTCAACCCTTAGGTAAGAACTATAGGTAGCTTAGGAATGCTGAGAGCAAGAGGGAAAATCAAAGCGCCCGCACATTGGCTATTCAATACCAAGTGGTCAGCTCTGAAATCATATATACACAAGTAACATTATAAAGATTGAGCAGGTTGTATTTATATATTTTTATACACATAAAACATACATTTATATATTTAAGAGTATTTATGTATATGTAAAACTTCAAAAATAAAAACATTTTGATTTTAATAAAGTTCCTAGTAGAGTTTTTAGTTCCTTAATTTCTATTTTTATGCTTTTAAATTTCTACCTTTGGGTCCCCTTTGTTTTACATTTCTAACTGATTAGATTTTAAGGCAAGCATTTTAATTTTATGCCTCTTTTATAATATATAAATTTAAAGCTATAGTTCTTTATACCTCACTATCTAATCTCTACCAGTTTTGATACTGTGACTCACAAAGTTTATACTCTTGGGAGAACTGATAGAAAGTGATGAATAGAAATAGACAAAAAAAAGTGCTATGGAAAAATACAAGCAAGGAAAGAGAACAGCCTTTTCATTTAAAACAATTATTAGGCATCTCACTCATAGAGATGCTTCTGCAAAATACCTAAGCAAAGGAAGAGAGATCCATGCTGACCTGGGATAGGAGACTCTAACCAGGGGAACTGCAGTCTAGGAGGCTGTAGGGTAAGCTTGGTTAAATTTTGAAGGAAGAGTGGATCAAAGGAAGGTCTGGAACATAGTTAAGAAAGATGAATGTTTTTTTTTAATACACAGAGATATTTATTTGACTCCACCTGTTATTATTATTATATATTTGCCAGCATCCTTTAATAATTTTTACTATTACAAATTACAACTTAATTTTTTTTAATTTGTAGTAACATAGTTTTAGTATCTCCCAGCCTGGAACTATATAAAGAGACTTTTAAAAGTCAAGTGAGACAGAGTGCTATTACACAGCCTAGAGACACAAAGTTACTAAGTGATTGAATATTATTTCCACTTATGCCCCCAACAGGCCATCCATGGATACTGTTAATTAAGGCCTCTAATTGTATTTCTCATTCAGCTTCAGTAAGATGATTTGCAGGTGGTAAGAATGTGCCCATTGTTGGCATAAGCATTAGCAAAGAAAGATGAATATTAAAGTAAATATTCAGGAAGTTGACAAGAGATACCACGATAAGTTCTATACACTATGCTCACCACTAACAGGAAGCTGTGTTAAGTGCAGTATTGGCATAACCTGATTAAAAAAAAAAATAAAGACATGTGCAGATGCAAGTACCCACAGAGGCCAGAAGAGGATGTTGAATCTCTTATAGCTGGGATTATATGCAGCTGTGAGCCACCCGATGTGGTTCTGAGTCCAAACTCTGGTCTTTTGAATGATCAGCAAGTTTCTTAACCACTGAGCAATCTTACCAGCTCCTGGCTTTTATTTTATAAGTTTCAAACGTTCTGAGTTCAGGGCCAAGAACAGAATTAGAGGACTTGGGTAAAAAGCTATTAAAACAGTCTTGAGCACTCATAAATTTGGGTTGGTTTTAGATATAAAAGTGAAAACAGTGTAGCATAATGTAAGAATTTTAGTTACCAACTTCCAAATATGTCCTTTTCTTCATTTCTGTTCATGTTATTATAATTTTAAACTACATTTTCCCTATACTAATTAAAATGTATTTGTCTGTACTGAATTTCTTCAAGTCTATTTTCTATTTCACAATTAGTGACAAGAGACAATTAGTCTCTTTACCTTGTTTTAGACTGTTACACTGTATAGCTTTTAATATAAAATATCTTCATTTTATTTATTTAATTTTTTACAATTATTTTAATGATATTTTGTCCTCTCAATGTGTGTAAGTCTTTAAACATTTCAAACATTGACTTTATGTCATATTAAATATGTTTATCTTATAGTTTCTGAAATTGCTGAGGGTCTGTTTCTGTTATTTATTAGTTTGCTACCTCTTGTTAGGGCTTGTTCCTTCATGAACTCTATTGTTTTCTGTTGTGTTCTAATCTTTAGTATGACATTAGCTTTTGGAAACATTTTCTGTCTATATTTGGAAAATCTGTCTACCAGAATGAAGTGATGTTTGTTTATGCCCAGTGTTCTCAAAATAATAGATGTCAATAAGTCCTTGTATGATGATTTCTCAGCTTAGTTTCCAGGTTGCTTGAATAGTAGCAATTAATGCTCAAGGACAATAGGTCCTCAGGAAACAGGTCAGCAGAAATGAATCAGCCCAACAAGCAAATGGATTTGTATCTTTCTATACTAGCAGATAGATTCTAGCCCCTGGAAAGATCACATGTTGAGAGTAGATACTGGTTGTCTATCCATCTACTCCAACCATCCAGGTTTTAATGCCTAATTCCTCGTGCACAAATGTAATTAGAAGTAGACATTTGTTTATTCTCAGAATCATCTCATGAACTTACTGCTGTCGGGGTTGGAAGTTTGTTACCAGTTCCCTTTCTTTCTGTTTTCCTTTTGTTCAATCACGTACTGAAAGGATATCTTTATGAGTTTTCTTTTGAGTTGTATAATTTGGCATATAGGTAGAAATGGTGGTGAACCACTTTTTTTTTTCTTTATAAACTGTCATTTTATTTTTCTTTTTGAATTCATATTTCATTTACCATACTTACTCATGCTAACTTTGCTTATCTCTGGAATCCATTTATGATCCATGAACAGACTCTGGCCGGCTAGAGCATAGTGGGCATGGTTCTGCCAGGCCTTGCCCTTTTCTTTCATTCCATCTGCCTTGCTAAAAAAAAAAAAAAAAAAAAAAAAAACTATTAGATTACAATCCTGAAGCTAATCTCCAAGGTCTATTCCTTTAATTGGCTACTTCTTTCTCCTGAGGCTGACTACCAAGGTCCAGATATCAAAGTACTGAAGTCCAGTCATCAAAAGCCCTCTTTGGATCACCTAATTAACATACCCAATTAAAATGAAACACCTCATTAAACACTTGGTTCTCCTTTTACCTTTATAATACCGCCCCCCCCCCATTTTTCTACATGCCACATCTGTCTCCTCTCTATCCAGAGATATTCTTTTGTTCTCTAGGACAAATATCCCTTCCCCCTCTTCCTTCCCCCTTTCTCCCCTCTCCTTTGTTCCCTTCCCCTTCTCCCTCTTCTTCTATCTCTTGTGTTTGTTCTCTATCCCTGCCTTCTGTCCCTCTGAGTCAAATAAATCCTTTGTGCTGAGAACTTGGTCTGCGAAATGAGTCTTGGGGGTTCTGAGCTGATGCTTTTCCTTTCATCCCACACATTGATGTCCGATTTAATGTCACTCCTTTCGTGAGACTTTCATCTGTCAGGAAGAGATGCTGCTTTCTTCAGAAGAGTATTATATGACTATCTTATTTGCTGGCTATTGAATCCCAAGTCTATTGTGCTTATCTTTATGTCTTTTCCATCCAACTTCACCCTACCCCTAGCATCTCACTGGGAAATTACAATTCAGGACAAGATTTGTAGTTGACTCATTTGGTATTTATCCCAGTTGGAACAGTATGTCTTGTAGAGTCTGAGAGTTAATTAAAGCAAATTGGATTTAAGTGAAGTTTCAAACAGAAGCTATAATATAAACGATGATGAATGGGACATTTGATGTGTAAGTCTGTTCTGACTTTAAGACATAATAAAAACAGTAGTCCAAGTAGTCGAATGTACTATGTTTCAGGAACTTTGCTGGGCACTTTACTTAACACGATCTCTGCGTCTCATCACAATTCATCTGAAACACAGATGAAGTTGAGGTAGTTGTTTAGGATTACAGAGCTAGTGAGGGGTGGGGCTGACATTTGCATATAATGTATGCCTTAAGTAGCTTCCAAAGAAAGCAAAAGGCAAGTGTGTGTGCAGGTATGTCAAAGTAGAAGGACAAATAACACTTTAGTGAAGAGAACATGTTTATTCCATGCCTATGATCAGGGAGGGTGGACTAAAGCTTGAACTCTCTCTGCCTGCCGATTTTTGTCTACAGGACTCCCACAGCCCTCTGAGTACTGAAGGCAATTGTTAGAGTTCAGTCATGGATTGAGGTTCTACTGCCTTTGTACTGAATTGTCTCCAGTAGGCTGTGACTGATCGAATATAGGAATTTTGTTTAGTTTATATTGTTTTCCGTTCTTATTCCCATAAGATACTGGTGTATCTCTCTATCAATATTCCTATGTTCCATTTCCTGTTCTAAAGATTTATAATGCTCTTGAGTAGAAAATGGTTCTAAGAATTCCTGCAGGAAAGAAACTAAATCAGCATTTCTCAATTCTAGTCAACCACAGAACTTTTCTCTCAGAATATTTATTGCCATTTTGTACATCTAACATTCCAGAAAAGAAGTCTTGGACAATAGTCTTCTTGCACAACTTTTAAATGTTTTCTTCTTATTATTGGAGTGGTAGATGGAATTCACTGACTTTATAGCAAGAATTTTTCTCATTTGCCTATAGAGAAAAAAATGTTCAACAGAGAAAAAGAAACTTGGTAAACAAATCACTTGAGGTTCTGTTTTTGAGGTACCCACCTTGTCTGAGGTAGGCTTGCATGAAGGAGGGGTGAGATAGAAGGATTCTGAATCTGAATTTGTTCTTTACCTGGAGCTCTTCTTTAGAACATGCTTCCACTCCTTCTAAGGCTAGCACTTTCTTGTCCTTTGCTTCCATGGAGATGCCTAAACCCAGGTGGCAAGTGTCAATTTTTAGAAATACAAAGTATGGAGGAAGGTTCATGGACAGATTTCTCAGTGCTGATGGCAGCCAGAAATTGAGCCTCATGTGTCATCAGCGTTAGGGTCGTCCAAAGGAAAAATCCTTTGTAGGCAGTTTTATTCCCCTTTAAGTTTCGGAGGGTTTGAGGAATGGAATCTTTCAGTAGCAAAAGCTGTTGCCATCAAAGCGCACCTGTTTTTTATATCTCCCAGCAACTCGGGAAAGCAGGCAAATGAAGATGACCTGGGAAGAAGACCAGGACTGGTGCCAAGTTCTTAGCAGAGCCACTCTCCAGAAGGCGTGCTGTGCAGAATGATTGCCTTTTTATAACCATTCTGGAGTCTCTTGTCCCATGAAATGACTCTTAACAGTCTATTTTTCAACAGCCATAAATGGCCCTACTATGATATCAGGAAAACACTCATAAAACACATTTGGGTCAGGAATTCAATGTTATTTGTCTCTGGAGTCCCAATACACTACATATAAAGGCAGAGACTGATCTATACCGAATACTGAGGCCTTTGGAAATAGTGTACCCCAAGATTCTCAGTGCTTGATGCAATTATTAACTCTTGCTGAAGCACAAGGACAATGGTGAGTTTTATAGCTCAGACTAGTATCTTTTATTCATGTATGCTTTAGGTAAACTTCTAAATAAAAAATAGTAAATTTACTACTATTGCTGGTAACATTTTGACATAAGAACAATGTTTTTACTGGATACCTATTGTGGATCAGTATTATGCCTTCATTTAATGGATTTCTTACAATTGCTCTATAAGGTCATTTGTATTGCCATTTTAGGCATTGAGCCAATGGAGCTCTGAAAAGAAGAGGTCACAGAACTCTGAAATGGTATCACCAACATCTGAAAACCACTTTGTACTTTCAAGGGTGTAATAGGCATTCTGAAGGAGGAGGCAATTTCAGGACAGGTTGTCTGTGAGGTTGAATCCACATAAAGACGTGAATGGTGTGAACTTGCTGTCAGTATAGGATGGTGTTACCAAAGAGCATAGAAAGACTCAGAGATGAGTCATATAGAACAATTTCTTCCAATGAAATGCCCCATCCAAGAGTGAAGCTGTTAAGACTTAGGAACTTCTCCAAGGAAGCTAATGAAAACTCAAGATTTTCAAAAGGGAAACCTAAGACCCAGGGAGAAAAAACAACTCACAAGTCTCGAGAAGTCCCTGAAGCTTACCAGGTTCACAAGAGCCCCCACCTCCCCCCTCTCCCAAGATTATATAAATGGGAAGAACTGCTCTGAAGAGGAGGTGGGCTGACCTGGCCGGCAGGTTGTATAGAGAGCTCCAGGGTTGAAGTTTCATGATTCTTCACCCATGCTGGAGAAATACCAAATATCTTGGTATTATCATTCATTCTCTTGTTGGTTTCTCATCTGAAGTGCAGCAAGGTGCATTGAAAACATTGAGGGTACATAACTATAATCTATCTATCACATTATAGCATAGTAAACAAGGGGTGGGAGGTAGAAAAAGAGAGGAGGGGAGCAGGTTCTTTACAACTCAGAGCCCCAAGAAGTATAACAAGTAGGTATGTTTTGGTTTTAAAGCCAAGAACAGAGCTTTTCATGCTAAACTGAAGTAGGTGGAACCAGAGGGTGAGTTTAAAATATTTTTTATTGGAATGACTGGAACTTGGTTATGTTTGAAATGCAGGAATAGAGAAAGGGTATCAGTGTTATCATTTAAGAAACTGGCCTGGTCTCTGATGATGGCATTTCATGAGATAAGGAAGAAGGATGAAAAATGGATGGTGGGGAAGGAATTAAGGATTCTGTTTAGGGCATCAAATTAACCAGTGCCCAGGATTGTTTGTTTGTTTTGCTTTGTGTTTGCTTAGAAACTACTCTGTGTACTTATACCAAAGGTGAATCTATCACAGCTACCAGTCATAAAGGTCTGTTAGAAAGGTTGCACTACAATTTTGCTGCTACTTTTTCTTTCTTGAATTTATTTCTCCATTTAAGAAATCATGGATTATGTTTGTCTTTACTTGACACAGTCTTTACTATGTTGTATAAAGACAACTCTCATCTAAACTCTTCTCATTGTTACATATTCAGTGTTTCTTATGGCTTAATGAAAAGTCACTGAAACCTTTCTGGCATCCGTTAATTTGTTGTGGGCTGAGCTAGTATACTGATTGTGTCTAACAATTTGGTTGACTCTTGTAAATGTGTCCTATACTTAGAGTGTGAACAGAAATGGGTTAGTATAATAAGGTCAGGGTACTATCTGCCACTAATGGGCTCAAGTTCAGATGCAGGTGCAATCTCTGTTACTGACGCTGCCTAAAGTATCATCATAGAAACTTCTGGAAGCATGGAAGCTGTTATCAATCAGAACTCATCAGAGATACTGGCAGCTGAAAGGGATTTTGTTTCTTGCCCCCTTTCATCTCTATACAATTTATAATGCAATGGGAGGCTGCAGGTGTGGGCATCCAGGACCGTGTTCATATTCTGCATCTTCCCAGTCCTTGTTGTCTAGGAGAATGCAACAGGGCATCATTGGCCATTCATCAGCATGTCTGCTGTGTACACGTCAAGTTGGAGTTGGAGATAGCTGTAAAACACACTCACAGAAGTTTCAAGTGGGGTCTATTGGAAGGTAATAGGAGGAAAAAACTTGACAAAAAAGAGTAAAAGAGGAGATCACCTGCATTTTCATTGTAAGAAGGAGGAGAAGTTGGTCAAGGACCCTGAAAAAGAGTCAAAGAAGAAATACAGAAAAGAAGCAGAGAAGGCACAGTGCCCTTGAAAAAGGTGAGCGGCCATCTTATTAAATGCTGCTGAGATGCTGAGAAAGAAGAGAGCATAGGGATGTCCCTGTATTCTTCACCATGCCTATTGGTGGTGACCTTGACAAGAGTAAGTCCAATCAAAAGCTATACTTGAGTAGTGGGAAAAAAAAATCAAACTCAAATAAACAAGTTCAGACCTCTTCCTATTGTCTCAGACACTGTCCTGTCTTTAAAGGATCTAGCAGTGAAAATTCAAAATTCTCATTCCACCCTCTCCCCAGAAATTTTGGCCATGTACAACTTGGACCCCATGGAATCTTGAGTAAAAAAAAACAATATTCTTAGGTACAAAATTCCAGGTCCTCTAGGATTTCTCAAGAGACGCCTGAGTGTGTACAGATGAAAAGCAGGAGCAGGCATGGTCTTCTCATTACTACCCACCCCCCAATATTTATTTTATCATCCCCATCTTAAAGGGATGGAGGGATTTGGTCTTCTGATCCCTTTATTGCCAGGCAATGGCAGGAAACTTCAGACCACATCTGTCAGTTAAAAAAAAAAAATCCCAGGAAGCTGTCTGTAGGCTGGTCAGACTTTGGAAGATGAAGGCCAGGTAATAAATGGTGAGATGAGTAGAGCTGCAAAGGGGGGAATGAAAGCCTATTGAAAAACAAGGAGTGACCAAGGACTGCTGAGCAGCAGAGAAGGGCTCTAGCAGTCTCTCCAGCTGCTTCCAAGCAACCTGTGGAATTTTTAGTGGCTCTACCAGGATTATTAAGATAAAGAGAAGATTCCAAGGAAGAGTGCTTTGCTGTCTCTGGGGACTTAACTTATCTGGGGATGCTAGGTGCATGATGTCCTGAAGCTTGTCTCTTGCCTGGATTGTTTGTTTCCCCACCTTTGGAACAGCCTCCACTGTGGCTCACTACATTACAGCCACATTTTGACCTATTAAAAATTATAGACCAAAGGCCCAGATTCTTTTCACATGCTTTAAATTCCTAGTGTTCTCCATCATTCACAAGATAAAGTCCATCTTCTTTAATATAGCATGCTTTATATCTTTCCCACCCCTCCTCAGCATGCACAGCACGCACACATACACGGCTTCCCCTAAGCTCCAATTATCCTAAGTGTACTCCTCTTATCTTGGATAACTCCCATCCATCCTGTTCATCTAACCTTAGATAAAGCTTTCCTGTGAAAGACCGTCCCTTATCACTACAGTGACGTCAAATGCCTCCACTGTGTATCTTGATCCCTGTTTAGACAAGATCTGTATAGATGCCTTACTTACCTGCTTTTCTCACTGGGATGTAAACTCTTGAGAGTTGGAACTATGTCTTATTTATTATTTATAACTCATCTAGTATGACCTACTGCACCAATTAGCATTCACTAAGATTAACAAATGAAAGAAGTAAGAGGAAGTAGTTCTGGGCTAAAGTCTAGTAGGGATCTGGGTATGAGTTGTCCAGATATCTCAAGGCAGTGTAACCGAGAGAGAACACTGCAGAATGAACAAAGGTTAAAGACAAGATGGACAAAATGCAAGATTCAAGAGGACAGGGAATAAACAGAAGAGGGACTTCTCAAATGAGGAGTGGTGAATTCAGACAAACATAGGAGAAGGTACCAGAATGGCTGGAGGAGAGGCTGACAAAGGAAAGGGTTCAGGGTGGAGGTGGATGCCTGCGTTGGTTCAGATTATTGCAACATGATGCTGGAGACTAGGTTGCTTTCAAACTTATTGCTCATAGTTCTGGACAGTTGAAAGTTCAAGACTAGGGCATTAGGGGTAACTCAGGCCTGACAGATGGTCTCTCTTCACTGTGTCCTCTCCCAGGGGAAGAGGCAAGGCAACTCTCTAGGGCTCTTCTTATAAGGACTCCAATCCCATTTGTGAGGGGTATGCCTCTGTGAGAAAACTACTTCCAAAATGCTACCCTCTTCATACTGTCACTTTGGGGATTAGGTTTCAGCATGTGAATTCAGAGAAACCACACACACTCAGATCACAAGAGCAGCAAGTCATCCAAGGGAGGCTCCGTAACCAAAGCACCAGGTCTGACTTGTTTTTCTTTTATGTGTATGAGTATTTTATATGTATATCATGTATATGCTTGGTGCCTACAGATGCCAGACAGGGATATCAGATCCCTTTTAACTAGAGTTATGAATGGTTGTGAGCAGTCACGTGGGTGCTGGGAATCGAACCTCAGTCTTCTGCAAGAGTACTAAGTGTTTTTAACCATGGAGCCATATCTCCAGCCCCTTTTGTCATTTACTTTATTTTGCTAGAAGTTTTTTAATCTTAGCCATTTAGACTGGGGTAAAATGAAATCTCAAAGTAGTTTTAATAGTGGTAGCTAAAGATGTTGAACGTTAAAAATACATTTGTTTCAGAAATTTGTATTTCTTTCTCTGAGAATTTTGGTGTTTTTTTCATGTCCCTAGTTTAAATTAGATTGGCTGTTTTCTTATTGTTTAGCTTTCTGAGTTCTTTGTACATCCTAGACCATAATCTAAGATGCCTGGTAAAGAAGGCAGCCATTCTGTAGGCTGCCTAGACTTGAATCACAGCATCCTTTACCATACAGATGCTTTTTAATTTCACAAGGTCCCATTTGTCAACTGTTGGTCTTAATGGTGTGCTAGCAGGGTCCTGTTCAGAAAGTCTTTTCCGTGTTGTTTATAAAGTTGAAGCATATTCTCTCCTCCCTCATCTTTTAGATTAAGAAGTAAGGGCATCCAGTTTGTGCTGAGGTCTTCCATCTACTTGGAGTTGACTTTTGTGCAGGATTCTGTTTGTCATGGGTCTATGTTATTCAAGGCTCTCCCAAGAAACTTAGCCAGCAAGTTTCTGTGATTATGTATGTGCACATGTATAATGGACTTACTTTTGGAACTGGTTTATGTATCTATGTAAGCTGATAAGACCTACAGTCTACACCTGGCAAACTGGAGGCCCAGGAGCTATGATTGTGTCATTCTGTGTTCTGCCTCTCTTGGTGGACTGCCCAGATGTTGTAGGTATACCAGCTCAGAGGGCTCAGAAGACTCAGAGGGGGCAGTGCGAAGTCTTTGAATGGGTAGGATCTCCAGTCTGCTTCTTCCCTCTGGGGCAACAGCCATCCCTGTACACTAGGCCAAGGAGGATGAAGTGGAGTCCAGGAGAAACAGGGTACCAAAGAGCTGGAAATGCTAGAAATGTTACAGCTCTTAAAAAAGGAATAAAGATATCTGGGTCATTCCTAAGTCTGCAGAGGGTTTAGACAGTGATGTCAGGAGTCAGTGGTCTGATGTGAGCTTCTGTGAGTGTCAGGGGCCAGTGCTTAGGGGAGAGAGAGCCTTCTTCCAAATGTTAGACCTCAGTAAAAATGGACAATCATTTGTGAAGTAACTTGTGAGCTTTATTCCATGTGGACAGGGAATATATGAACTTTGGGGAGTGGGATGGGATTTTGCGGGTAAATTTATTTTATTGGCTGAGGCTAAGATGCTGGTGATGTTCTCTTTGCATGGGGAAGAATTCCAGGTGCTGGGCTACATGACTGACTGCTTGTGATTACCTGGTTGGGAGTGCTGGTTGTGTGCCCCAAAGAAGACATGGAAACAGGGAGGAAGTTAGCTCTACTCCTACTGATCTCAAAACCTGAGATTTCCATGATTTGAACATGTTCCACCTCACCAACCCCATGCCCATTCCTCTGGTGGCACAGGGTGCAGTCCACATGCTCTATTTTGATTGTGTTTCAATTCATCTGCCACCCCAAAGGCAGGAGACAAATGATGTCTCAGTTCTTTCAGTTCTCTTTCCCCAGGCTTTTGCTGGATTCCACTATCCATCTGAGTGGATGGGTTCCCCAATATTTGTAGGTTGTAAGCTCTTCTTTAATCAGTTCTACCAAATCAAATGCTAGTCTCAGCAAGAAATATCCTCCAGTTCCACCAAGAATAATGCTTAGTTAATAACTGGGTGCCTCAGGGTCTTGTCAAGTTGATACATAGATTAATAACTTCAGATTGCTCTATCGAAATGCTACAGGCAGCTTAGGCAACCAAATTGGTTTAGTCTCACAGTTTTGGAGGCTGTCACTCTGCATGCTCTCTGTCAAAGAGAATCATTTCATTATCATTGTGGCCCCCTCCCCAGGATTTTTACTTTGGCTTGCAGATGGCTGCCTCCCCATGTCCTTGCATGATCTTCTCTGTGTGTGCAAATTCCTATGGCTTCTTTGTGTGCCCAGGTCTCTGTTCTTATATAGGTACTAATCATGCCATAAAAGGGCTCAACCTGAGAAATGCATTTGAACTTACTCCACCTTTAGAGGCTGTATCTCCAAGTATAGTCACATCTTCATATTACTATTTCAGCATATGAGTTTTAGGTAGAATACCAGGCAATTGATCATGCATCCTAATGGGGCCCGTGGACCACTAAATACTTTCCTAGACCTCAGAACTGCACCCAACACTGTCATCCTCACATTGAAGCTTGTGAAATATGGGTTTTATATCCCGTCACTGCTAAAGACACATTTTAAAAAAGCTAAGACATCAAAGGGGACATAGAATAATCTAACATTGAGTCTAACTTACTATGAACTACAAACTCCTTTAAGCTATTACTTCAAACTAATATTTTGCACACAGTACGATAAATGTCAAATATTGTTATGCTTCCTTAGAAAATTCAGGTACTGCTCAAGTTTGTTGTGAAGCCACAGGGTGCTTTCCCACATAGCTTCAGAATTGTAGTGACAGCTGACTTACATGGTTTATTGTATGTTCTAGAATCCTCTTAGTTGAATTCTGTCCATTCTATAATTCATAGAAATCAAAAGCTGAGGTAAATACCGTATATATAATTCCACCAAAGAACACAGTAAATAAACTTAATCCTATTAACTGACTCAAGTGATCAGTTTCCCACTTGGCTGGGATGTGTAGAGTGGTGTTACATATCCATTCTTACTTCGATTCAATGCTGTATACCTTCCTGAGCTTCCCAAATATAAAAGGTACTTTCCATGGACCTATTTGTGGGCAGAATTCAGGAGACCAATTAAGGTTTGCAAATGAGATATGTTCACATGAGGTTTCAAGATGGGGAAAGGGCAGGAGGCATGGGCAGGTTTGACGATTAGGCCTATTTGTTTGTCTGCACTGGCATTTAGCATGTTATCCCAAGTGACAAAATAGTTTCAACATCAATGAGACTTGGTCCTTATTCCACAGGCACCTAGTTTCTGGAGGTCAGGGATGGCAGTGATGACAGCACTCCAAGGGTCCTTACCTCATTTTAAACACTGACTGCTATTCTTGAACTTAAGAGCTCTAGCATCCACTCCATGCTTCTCACCTTTTGTGGTGTGTATGTGTGTGATGTGTACCTGTATGTGGGGCTGGGGGCAGATAGAGGTCCATGCTAGGTATATTCCTTGACTCTTCCATTTTATCTTTTGAGAGAAGGTCTCTTCCTAACCTGGAGCTCACTGATTGAGTTCCTGGGTCCACCTGTCTCCACCTCCTCAGTGTCGGGGTTAAAGATGTGTGCTGCCACAGCTGGCTTTTAAGTGGGTGCTAGGCACCGGGACATTTGTCCTTTTGCTTGAATTTCACTGACTGAGCCATTTAAGTCATCTACCTGCCATTCAAGATCTCTTTAACTGTAGAGATGTGTGTGTGTGTGTGTGTGTGTGTGTGTGTGTGTGTGTGTGTGTGTATCATTCCTAGGATACCTGGCATACCATTGGAGACTCACTTATTTTCCACACTATTGGACATTTTTAAAGATTTAGAAAACCCTGGATTCTCTGCTAAAGTATCCTTAAATACTGAAAGTAATATGCACTTCCTCTAAAAGGATCTGGCTGGTCTCATTATATTCCATATATGTTAATAACTCAGGAAAAATATTTGTATCAGAGGAACAGAAAGCAAGACTGAACACTGTATCAACCATGACTTATGTTGAAAGCTCAGAAATTAAAAGGCTCCATTCCATTTCTGACTTTAGGGCCAATTAAAAGGTTTCTGTAGATGATTTCTAAGCAAAAGTTATTCATAGTCTCTGCTGCACATTTATTTCTTGACAGGTATTTGCATTTCCACATTTCTTGAGAAACAAACACCTACTGTGTATCTGCTTAGATGGTGGGTTGTATGAATGGAACTTTTCTTAGTAAGTATGAGGAAAGAAACATAAATAAATATTCAAATGTGTCTGCCTATAACAAGACAAAACTATTTCTGATAATCCTAAAGTGAGAAGATGGCTTCAAACTGGTATAAAGTTCTGTATCAGGGAAGTCAGCGTGCCTAGTCTCAACAAACATGCTCAGTTCCTCATCCCCTTAAAGCATGGGTCAGCCTGCCTGGTGTTTAGCTTGAGCAGCATTTATACTCTATTTCATCTTGTGAGCCAGAGGAAAAAAAAAAAGAGGTTTTATTGCTCTGGGGCCACTTTCAGGAAAATGAAGCCATAATTGATGGGATAATTGATGAATGTTACTTACTTAGAGGTAAGTTTGGAGGAGATCAGTGTGACATGGAGAAAGACTTGGAGAATAGCAGTGGGAAAGTCATGGCAGACTGTAGTTCTGAATGGACAGGAGGAGACCTGTGTTTGTAGAAGCTGAGAGAAGCAGTCCTGTGGGTCTTGTGATGGAGCAGTAGACACAGAAGGTGGCAAGATAGCTTAACTGACCAAGCACACAGAGTTCCAAACTTATCCTGCACGGGAAAACATTAGGACTTTGTAACAAAACATCCTGTATTCTAGAAGACAGTTGTGGGTGTGTTATTTAAATGTTCTGAAATTATCTTCTCAGCTGTAAAATAGGGGTAATAATGCCAAGGATGGCACACATAACACAACACAACCAAACAAAAGAACAATAAAACCACACACAGACAAATATACAAAACAAAACAAAACAAAACAAAACCAAAACAAAAGTTTCTAATAATAGCCAAAATAGCAAATGCACAAAACAAAGAAAGAATATTAAAAGCAGTAAGAGGAAAAGGTCAAGTAACATATAAAGGTAGGCCTATCAATTATACCAGACTTCTCACCAGAGACTCTAAAACCCAGAAGATCCTGGGCACATGTCATACAGACCCTAACACAAATGCTAGCCCAGGCTACTATACTCAGCAAATCTCTCAATTACCATAGATAGAGAAACCAAGATATTCCTTGACAAAAACCAAATTTACACAATTTCTTTCCACAAATCCAGCCCTACAAAGGATAAGAGATGGAAAACACCAACACAATGAGGAAAGCTACACCCTAAAAAAATCAAGAATGTAATCTTCTTTCAACAAACACAAAAGAAGATAGACACACAAATATAAATGTAAAAATAACATCAAAAATAACAGGAAGCAGGCCGGGCGGTGGTGGTGCACGCCTTTAATCCCAGCACTTGGGAGGCAGAGGCAGGAGGATTTCTGAGTTCAAGGCCAGCCTGGTCTACAGAGTGAGTTCCAGGACAGCCAGGGCTACACAGAGAAACCCTGTCTCGAAAAACCAAAAAAAAAAAAAAAACAGGAAGCACCAATCACTATTCCTTAATATCTCTTAACATCAATGGACTCAATTCCCCAATAAAAAGACACAGAATAACAGTCTGAACACATAAACAAGACCCAACATTTTACTGCATACAGGAAACCCACCTCAGCATCAAAGAAAGACACTACCTCAGAGTAAA
Organism: Mastomys coucha; assembly: GCF_008632895.1. NCBI lineage: Eukaryota > Metazoa > Chordata > Mammalia > Rodentia > Muridae > Mastomys > Mastomys coucha. The sequence goes on along the minus strand of NW_022196900.1, from coordinate 65,005,437 downwards.
GGGCTGAAAAACAATTTTCCAAGCAAATAGTCTCAAGGAACAAGCTGGAGTAGCCATTCTAATCTCGAATAAAAGCAACTTTCAACCAAAAGTTATCAAAAAGGATAAGGAAGGAAAAATCTACCAAGAAGAACTCTCAATTCTGAACATATATACTCCAAATGCAAGGGCACCCACATTCATAAAAGAAACTCTACTAAAGTTCAAAGCACACATTGTACCTCACACTATAATACTGGGAGACTTAAACACCCCATTCTCATCAATGGGCAGATCATGGAAACACAAACTAAACAGAGACACATTGAAACTAACAGAAATTATGGACAAATGGATTTAATAGATATCTATAGAACATTTCATCCTAAAACAAAAGAATATACCTTCTTTGCAGAACCTCATGGTAACCTTCTGCAAAATTGGCCATATAATTGTTCACAAAACAGACATCAACATATGCAAGAAGATTGAAATATCTCCTGAGAGGCTCTACCAGTGCCTGACAAATACAGAAGTGGATGCTCACAGCCATCGATTGGACTGAGCATAGGGTCCTCAATGAAGGAGCTAGAGAAAAGACCCAAGGAGCTGAAGGGGTTTGCAGCCCCATAGGAGGAACAGCAATATGAACTACCCAGTACCCCCAGAGTTCCTAGGGACTAAACCACCAACCAAAGAGTACACATGGTAGGACTCATGGTTCCAGCTGCATATGTAGCAGAGGATGGCATAGTCGGTCATCAATGGGAGGAAAGGTCCTTGGTCCTGAGAAGGCTCTATGTCCCAGTGTATGGGAATACCAGGGCCAGGAAGCAGGAGAGGGTGGGTTAGTGAGCAGGGTGAGGAGGGAGGGAATAGGGAGGTTTTTCAGAGGGGAAACCAGGAAAGGGGGAAACATTTGGAATGTAAATAAAAATATATCTAATAAAAAAAGAAGATTGAAATAATCCCCCTTGCATCCTATCAGAATACCACAGACTAAGGCTGGTCTTCAATAGCAACAAAAACAACAGAAAGCCCACATACACGTGGAAGCTGAACAATGGCCTACTCAATGATAACTTGGTCAAGGAAGAAATAGAAAAAGAAATTAAAAGAAATTTTAGACTTTAATGAATATGAAGGCACAACATACCCAAACTTATAGGACACAATGAAAGCAGTGCTAAGAGGAAAACGCTGCTCTGAGTGCCTCCAAAATGAAACTGGAGAGAACATACACTACCAGCTTAACAGCACACCTAAAAGCTCTGGATCAAAGAGAACCAAATACATCCAAAAGGAATAGATGGCAGGAAATAATCAAACTCGGGGCTGAAATCAACCAAGTAGAAACAAAAAGAACTATACGAAGAATCAACAAAACCAGGAGCTGGTTCTTTGAGAAAATCAACAAGCTAGATAAATTCTTAGCCAGACTAATCAGAGGGCCCTGAGACAGTATCCAAATTGACAAAATCAGAAATGAAAAGGGAGATATAACAGCAAAAATTGAGGAAATTAAAAAAGTCATCAGAACCTACTACAAAAGCCTATATTCAACAAAACTGGAAAATCTGGATGAAATGGAAAATTTTCTACACAGATACCAAATATCCACATTAAATCAGGATCAGATAAACCATCTAAACAGTCCCATAACCCCTAAAGAAATAGAAGCAGTCATTAAAACTCTCCCAACCAAGAAAAGCCCAGGACCAGATGGTTTTAGTGCAGAATTCTATCAGACCTTCAAAGAAAACCTTATCCCAATACTCTTCAAACTATTTCACAAAATAGAAACAGAAGGAACATTGCCCAATTCATTCTGTGAAGCCACAGTTAGGCTGAGTATTCTCCTTTGGAGAATGGTTTCTGTCTAATCAGGAACTTTTCATAATTTCCTTTCACAGAGAACTTCATAAGAGATTTATTTCTACTTCTATCCTGTTTAATGTTCCAAACAGATTTTAAAAACTAGTTGAGTGCATATTACTTTTAGCTTCAGAAGATATCATGTATATTTAAAAGGCATTTAACTATTATAAATTATTTTGATGACTGAAAATGTCAATACTGATTTGTATATTTTAAAATAAATTTTATTAGTTTAATAAAAATGAAAAAAGAAAAAAGAAAAATATAAGGCAGTAAAGTATGATTTGTTATCATATTTCTATGATTGTATCACTATCATAATCATCTACAGAAATAGTAATTAAATGATAATTATTTGCACAAGTGATGGGCAGTATATTAAAATTGATTGAACATCTGATATTTGGACTTGACATTTTTTTAAACTATTACAACAAATTAAAACAAATCCCCAAAAGGGAATTTGAAGGATTCAGTTACATTACAATAGAAATGATGAGGGGGTCAGATTAATCTCTTGCAAGTCTTGTGTACTAGTGAAGGTCAAGGATGGTCACTGTGGTCTTGGAGAAGACAGCCACAAGCAGAGAACAAGAAACATCTCAGAGGATGTATCAGGGCTCAGCATTCAGAGCTAATCAATAACGAAAGCGTGGCATTCCACATTACTAAGTTCAGGTGAAGGTTAAGAAAAGTGGGAAGTTAGATGGCTGTTAATAGTCACCCCAGGGGGCCGTTCCCACAGCTCTTGTCTTTCTGGGTGCTCAGAGGTATACATTAACTTCAGAGGATGGCTCTGAAAGGGAGACATAGGATGAACATGTGAATCTGCAGATGGGTATGGAATTGGCAAAATCTCATACAATCCATTTGCCAGCTTTATTTTATAATGTGTCAGCTAGAACCCTTGTAGCCAATATTTTCTGCATTTGGAAGGGAAGTCTGAGATGCTGTAAATTATTGATGATTCTGCCAAAAAGGAATTTCACTCTTGGATAAAATGTGTATTAAATATAGTATATCCAGGGCATTGATTTTAAAAAAATATAATAAGAAAGTTCTGTTAATGTGTTTTAAAGGAATATTATTTCCCCCCTTTTAAAGGTCTGTTCTATGTAACACCTGAAAGTTGAGATGCAATCAATCATTAGTAATGTTTAATACTCCCTACCTTCTAGAAATTCAATACAGTCAAGGTGGTGAGGTGTGAAAGCTGGCCAGAGCTCAATTCTCATATTAGATGAAACCACTTTTGAAGTATCATTTTCTTATCCACATTGGATTTAGCTATTTCTTCAGTATATCACCTTTTATCCATCACTACTTATTTAAATGAAAAGACTTCACCCGATACTCAAGTCTCTAGGTACTTGTAGTGGAAAAGAGAGCATTGTGTAATATCCACAAGAAAAGAAAAGTTTGGATTTCCCAGTTTCTGTAATAAAATAACCTGACAGAGAGATAGGATTTAGATGCAGTCATATGGAATAGCTAAATATTTATTAAATGAAAGCCATCAGGGCTCTACAATAAAGCCACATTTTAGAGGAAATCTTAACTTAGGCTTCTGTTTTATCTGTTTCTTTAACTCTTTGGTGAGATGCTTGAACATGATAGGATTAACAAGTGTCTAGTGAATTAAATAAAATATCAACTAGTCAGCTCTCCTCTCTTGAGGTGCTTGGCATGTGAGTTATCTTGATTGTGGGGAGTGCCTGGTGGACACTCAAGTAGTATGCCACACGAGTGCTTGTCTGTGGTCACACTCGTGCACTTAAACATGCTCCACTGAAAGCACCAACATCTAGTGAGAAGAACAAAGACTTTCAGAACGGCAGGAACCTCAAGATGCCCAAGTCAACCATTTTCTAGCCATATGACCTACAAAGGGTGTGAGTCTCAACCTCTTCATGTTCACTTGAAAAATATGGAGAAAGGCACAGACTTTGGAATTAGGTTTAAAAACATAACTCAAATTTACTAGAGGTGTAATCTGAGGAAATAAATCAATGCATCTGTGCCTGGAGATGCTCAATGTACATACTCTATATACATGGAGATGGGGGTCACCTTATGTGTTGCATGAGGGCTCATCAGACAGTGTCTGAGACATAGTGCATGCACAATGTAGCTGTTGCTATTTCTAGTGCTTTGCTTCACCTGTTCTTATATAAGAATGTTTCCATGCATTATCTAGCCCAAGATTAAGCAGCTCAAAAAACGAACTTTATATTCTGTTCCGAATCAATCTTTTTATTTATACAATATTGTCCAATCCCATCATCTCTGTTAAATTGCTTAACTTTACAGCCCAATTTTCCTTTCCTCTAGTACTGTAGCATTTTCCAAAACTTTCCAGTCATGGAACCATGGCTATGACAAACGTCTGAGACAATCAATTTTTGGGAAAACAAATTAAGTTCGTTTTGGCTATTGGCTATTGGTTTCACATTTTTCAATCCATGTTCAATTGGTCATGTTGTTTGGTCATGTGATGTATATTCTAGCAGAAGCCTGTCATGGAGCAAAACAAAACCACTCACCTCATGGACAAGAAGCCAAAGAAAGACAAGAGAAGGGACCATCATCCCACATCCCCTTCAGGGACCATCATTCTACACCCCCTCCAGGGACCTGCATCCCTCATCCCCTTCAATGGATGAAGACCTTCCATTAAGCTTCATGTCTTATAGCCCTCACCATCTCCTAAGAGCCCCTGGTTAATGACCAGGCTACATGAACCTTTGGTGAATATTCTAGATCCAAACTAGGGATGAGCCCTAAAACTTGTGCCTTCTATGGTGATGTTTCTCTTGGTTAAAGTATCCCCCATCTTTCTACTCACTAATTAAATATTGTAATACCCCCCATTTCTCTTCCCTTCTCTTTTGCTCTAATTAATTTCTACCCAGAAGCCTTCTCTTTCTCCATAGCGCTTTCCAATTTTGACCCTTCTGGGGCTCTGTCCCTGAATTTAGGGTCACAGTTCAGATCCACCAGAATTTTGCATCAGCTATCTGACAGTCCACATTGCAGTCCCTCCCACTCATCCTCCACACCACAGCCAGAACAGTCTTCCCAAAGCACTGCTCAAATGGTAGTTGGCCCTCAACTCCATCCATGGGGCTCCAGGTTCCTACAATATCAAGGAGAAACTCTCCTTCATTTGTACCATTTTATTGCTAAGGGGCTAGATTCACAATAAAAGTTTTATTCACTTAAATACTTTGGTACTATGCATGCTTTTAAGGTAGAGGTGGCGCCACACATTATGCCATTTAAAATGTCACTTAGTCCTTTTTACATCCTCCAGATCCCTGTATGTTTGCCCAGCATAGTGCTGCCTATAAATGTGAAAACTGCTGAGGGCCATTTTTTCCTCAGCCCAGAAGTGAAACCACATTTCCTACACTGCCACCATTTGTGATTCTCCTATTTCATGGTTATCATATTTTACCTGTCACATCTGCCTCCAGACTCTGCCTCCAGAACCCTTCTGGCTTCAGACTTTGTGAAGAAGCTGAGTTTTACCTTCCCTGGAATGTCTCTTGTAGGCACTCCTTCTGGACTGGAAAGGAGAAATTCCTACAGCCAGGGGTAAATCTAGACTTCTACACAAGTGCCATAAGAGGGCATTTGCATTCATTGTTTCTCTGCCACTAGGTCTATAACACACAACAAACAACTTAAGAATTTACATAAGTTGCTTCTTTTGGAACATGGTTGCAGTCCATGGCAAAGCACTTCAACTCTTGGTTGACTGAGTTCCAAGGGCAGTCTATTCATGCTGGTGCTCAGGATGCAGAAGACAGTCACAGAAGTGAGGGCCAGAAATATACTTCAAAGGCCACTCCCAGTGACCTACTCCCTCCACAGAGGGCCACTTTGGGTTCAGAGCTGAACAAACAATTCTCAACTGAGGAATACCAAATGGCTGAGAAGCACCTAAAGAAATGTTCAACATTCTTAGTCATCAGGGAAATTCAAATCAAAACAACACTGAGATTCCACCTCACACCAGTCAGAATGGCTAAGACCAAAAACTCAGGTGACCACAGATGCTGACAAGGTTGTGGAGAAAGAGGAACACTCCTTCATTGCTGGCGGGATTGCAAGCTGATACAACCACTCTGGAAATTAGTTTGGCGGTTCCGGAGAAAATTGGACATAGTACTACCTGAGGACCCAGCAATGCCACTCCTGGGCATATACCAAGAAGATGCTCCAATATGTAATAAGGACATATGCTCCACTATGTTCATAGCAGCCTTATTTATAATAGCCAGAAGCTGGAAAAAATCCAGATGTCCCTCAACAGAGGAATGGATACAGAAAATGCGGTACATTTACACAATGGAGTACTACTCAGCTATTAAAAACAATGAATGTATGAAGTTCTTAGGGAAATGGATGTATCTGGAGGATATCATCCTGAGTGAGGTAACCCAATCACAAAAGAACACACATGGTATGCACTCACTGATAAGTGGATATTAGCTCAGAAGCTAGGAATACCCAAGATACAATCCACAAACCAAATGAAACTCAAGAAGAAGGAAGACCAAAGTGTGGATACCTCAATTCTTCTTAGAAGGGAGAACAAAATACCCATGGAAAGAGTTGCAGAGACAAACTATGGAGCAGAGACTGAAGGAATGACGATTCAGAGACTGTCCCACCTGAGGATCCATCCCATATACAATCACCAAACCCAGACACTATTGTGGATGTCAACAAGTGCTTGCTGATAGGAGCCTAATATAGCTATCTCCTGAGAGGCTCTGCCAGTGCCTGACAAATACAGAAGTGGATGCTCACAGCCATCCATTGGACTG